>NW_027457055.1:55000-191662 GCF_040206685.1 Ascaphus truei
GTGACTCATTTGGGTACTAACCAATCAGAGAAGAGTTAGGGTTGAAAGTTAGGGTTTGAAAGTTAGGGTTGAAAGTTAGGGTTGAAAGTTAGGGTTGAAAGTTAGGGTTGACACTTAGGATTATTTTTCTATTTTTGTTTGGCCCAGGGTTATAGGGGAATACGAAAATTTAGGTATGTGACTCATTTGGGTACTAACCAATCAGAGAAGAGTTAGGGTTGAAAGTTAGGGTTGAAAGTTAGGGTTGAAAGTTAGGGTTGACACTTAGGATTATTTTTCTATTTTTGTTTGGCCCAGGGTTATAGGGGAATACGAAAATTTAGGTATGTGACTCATTTGGGTACTAACCAATCAGAGAAGAGTTAGGGTTGAAAGTTAGGGTTGAAAGTTAGGGTTGAAAGTTAGGGTTGAAAGTTAGGGTTGAAAGTTAGGATTATTTGGGTTAGGGTTAGGGTTAGGGTTAGGGTTAGGGTTATAGGGGAATACGAAAATTTAGGTATGTGACTCATTTGGGTACTAACCAATCAGAGAAGAGTTAGGGTTGAAAGTTAGGGTTGGGTTAGGGTTGAAAGTTAGGGTTGAAAGTTAGGGTTGAAAGTTAGGATTATTTTTCTATTTTTGTTTGGCCCAGGGTTATAGGGGAATACGAAAATTTAGGTATGTGACTCATTTGGGTACTAACCAATCAGAGAAGAGTTAGGGTTGAAAGTTAGGGTTGAAAGTTAGGGTTGAAAGTTAGGGTTGACACTTAGGATTATTTTTCTATTTTTGTTTGGCCCAGGGTTATAGGGGAATACGAAAATTTAGGTATGTGACTCATTTGGGTACTAACCAATCAGAGAAGAGTTAGGGTGAAAGTTAGGGTTGAAAGTTAGGGTTGAAAGTTAGGGTTGAAAGTTAGGGTTGACACTTAGGATTATTTGTCTATTTTTGTTTGGCCCAGGGTTATAGGGGAATACGAAAATTTAGGTATGTGACTCATTTGGGTACTAACCAATCAGAGAAGAGTTAGGGTTGAAAGTTAGGGTTGAAAGTTAGGGTTGAAAGTTAGGGTTGAAAGTTAGGGTTGAAAGTTAGGGTTGAAAGTTAGGGTTGACACTTAGGATTATTTTTCTATTTTTGTTTGGCCCAGGGTTATAGGGGAATACGAAAATTTAGGTATGTGACTCATTTGGGTACTAACCAATCAGAGAAGAGTTAGGGTTGAAAGTTAGGGTTGAAAGTTAGGGTTGAAAGTTAGGGTTGACACTTAGGATTATTTTTCTATTTTTGTTTGGCCCAGGGTTATAGGGGAATACGAAAATTTAGGTATGTGACTCATTTGGGTACTAACCAATCAGAGAAGAGTTAGGGTTGAAAGTTAGGGTTGAAAGTTAGGGTGAAAGTTAGGGTTGAAAGTTAGGGTTGAAAGTTAGGATTATTTGGGTTAGGGTTAGGGTTAGGGTTAGGGTTAGGGTTAGGGTTATAGGGAATACGAAAATTTAGGTATGTGACTCATTTGGGTACTAACCAATCAGAGAAGAGTTAGGGTTGAAAGTTAGGGTTGGGTTAGGGTTGAAAGTTAGGGTTGAAAGTTAGGGTTGAAAGTTAGGATTATTTTTCTATTTTTGTTTGGCCCAGGGTTATAGGGGAATACGAAAATTTAGGTATGTGACTCATTTGGGTACTAACCAATCAGAGAAGAGTTAGGGTTGAAAGTTAGGGTTGAAAGTTAGGGTTGAAAGTTAGGGTTGACACTTAGGATTATTTTTCTATTTTTGTTTGGCCCAGGGTTATAGGGGAATACGAAAATTTAGGTATGTGACTCATTTGGGTACTAACCAATCAGAGAAGAGTTAGGGTTGAAAGTTAGGGTTGAAAGTTAGGGTTGAAAGTTAGGGTTAGGGTTAGGGTTAGGGTTAGGGTTAGGGTTAGGGTTAGGGTTAGGGTTAGGGTTAGGGTAGGGTTAGGGTTATAGGGGAATACGAAAATTTAGGTATGTGACTCATTTGGGTACTAACCAATCAGAGAAGAGTTAGGGTTGAAAGTTAGGGTTGAAAGTTAGGGTTGAAAGTTAGGGTTGAAAGTTAGGGTTGAAAGTTAGGGTTGACACTTAGGATTATTTTTCTATTTTTGTTTGGCCCAGGGTTATAGGGGAATACGAAAATTTAGGTATGTGACTCATTTGGGTACTAACCAATCAGAGAAGAGTTAGGGTTGAAAGTTAGGGTTGAAAGTTAGGGTTGAAAGTTAGGGTTGAAAGTTAGGGTTGACACTTAGGATTATTTTTCTATTTTTGTTTGGCCCAGGGTTATAGGGGAATACGAAAATTTAGGTATGTGACTCATTTGGGTACTAACCAATCAGAGAAGAGTTAGGGTTGAAAGTTAGGGTTGAAAGTTAGGGTTGAAAGTTAGGGTTGAAAGTTAGGGTTGAAAGTTAGGGTTGAAAGTTAGGATTATTTTTCTATTTTTGTTTGGCCCAGGGTTATAGGGGAATACGAAAATTTAGGTATGTGACTCATTTGGGTACTAACCAATCAGAGAAGAGTTAGGGTTGAAAGTTAGGGTTGAAAGTTAGGGTTGAAAGTTAGGGTTGAAAGTTAGGATTATTTTTCTATTTTTGTTTGGCCCAGGGTTATAGGGGAATACGAAAATTTAGGTATGTGACTCATTTGGGTACTAACCAATCAGAGAAGAGTTAGGGTTGAAAGTTAGGGTTGAAAGTTAGGGTTGAAAGTTAGGGTTGACACTTAGGATTATTTTTCTATTTTTGTTTGGCCCAGGGTTATAGGGGAATATGAAAATTTAGGTATGTGACTCATTTGGGTACTAACCAATCAGAGAAGAGTTAGGGTTAGCGTTGAAAGTTAGGGTTAAGGTTGACCCTTACGATTATTTTTGTATTTGTATTTGTGTTTAGGGTTAGGGTTAGGGTTAGGGTTAGGGTTAGGGTTAGGGTTAGGGTTAGGGTTAGGGTTAGGGTTATAGGGGAATACGAAAATTTAGGTATGTGACTCATTTGGGTACTAACCAATCAGAGAAGAGTTAGGGTTGAAAGTTAGGGTTGAAAGTTAGGGTTGAAAGTTAGGGTTGAAAGTTAGGGTTGAAAGTTAGGGTTGACACTTAGGATTATTTTTCTATTTTTGTTTGGCCCAGGGTTATAGGGGAATACGAAAATTTAGGTATGTGACTCATTTGGGTACTAACCAATCAGAGAAGAGTTAGGGTTGAAAGTTAGGGTTGAAAGTTAGGGTTGAAAGTTAGGGTTGAAAGTTAGGGTTGAAAGTTAGGGTTGACACTTAGGATTATTTTTCTATTTTTGTTTGGCCCAGGGTTATAGGGGAATACGAAAATTTAGGTATGTGACTCATTTGGGTACTAACCAATCAGAGAAGAGTTAGGGTTGAAAGTTAGGGTTGAAAGTTAGGGTTGAAAGTTAGGGTTGAAAGTTAGGATTATTTTTCTATTTTTGTTTGGCCCAGGGTGATAGGGGAATACGAAAATTTAGGTATGTGACTCATTTGGGTACTAACCAATCAGAGAAGAGTTAGGGTTGAAAGTTAGGGTTGAAAGTTAGGGTTGAAAGTTAGGGTTGAAAGTTAGGGTTGACACTTAGGATTATTTTTCTATTTTTGTTTGGCCCAGGGTTATAGGGGAATACGAAAATTTAGGTATGTGACTCATTTGGGTACTAACCAATCAGAGAAGAGTTAGGGTTGAAAGTTAGGGTTGAAAGTTAGGGTTGAAAGTTAGGGTTGAAAGTTAGGGTTGAAAGTTAGGGTTGAAAGTTAGGATTATTTTTCTATTTTTGTTTGGCCCAGGGTTATAGGGGAATACGAAAATTTAGGTATGTGACTCATTTGGGTACTAACCAATCAGAGAAGAGTTAGGGTTGAAAGTTAGGGTTGAAAGTTAGGGTTGAAAGTTAGGGTTGAAAGTTAGGGTTGAAAGTTAGGGTTGAAAGTTAGGGTTGACACTTAGGATTATTTTTCTATTTTTGTTTGGCCCAGGGTTATAGGGGAATACGAAAATTTAGGTATGTGACTCATTTGGGTACTAACCAATCAGAGAAGAGTTAGGGTTGAAAGTTAGGGTTGAAAGTTAGGGTTGAAAGTTAGGGTTGACACTTAGGATTATTTTTCTATTTTTGTTTGGCCCAGGGTTATAGGGGAATACGAAAATTTAGGTATGTGACTCATTTGGGTACTAACCAATCAGAGAAGAGTTAGGGTTGAAAGTTAGGGTTGAAAGTTAGGGTTGAAAGTTAGGGTTGAAAGTTAGGGTTGACACTTAGGATTATTTTTCTATTTTTGTTTGGCCCAGGGTTATAGGGGAATACGAAAATTTAGGTATGTGACTCATTTGGGTACTAACCAATCAGAGAAGAGTTAGGGTTGAAAGTTAGGGTTGAAAGTTAGGGTTGAAAGTTAGGGTTGAAAGTTAGGGTTGAATGTTAGGGTTGAATGTTAGGGTTGACACTTAGGATTATTTTTCTATTTTTGTTTGGCCCAGGGTTATAGGGGAATACGAAAATTTAGGTATGTGACTCATTTGGGTACTAACCAATCAGAGAAGAGTTAGGGTTGAAAGTTAGGGTTGAAAGTTAGGGTTGAAAGTTAGGGTTGAAAGTTAGGGTTGAAAGTTAGGATTATTTTTCTATTTTTGTTTGGCCCAGGGTGATAGGGGAATACGAAAATTTAGGTATGTGACTCATTTGGGTACTAACCAATCAGAGAAGAGTTAGGGTTGAAAGTTAAGGTTGAAAGTTAGGGTTGAAAGTTAGGGTTGAAAGTTAGGGTTATTTTTCTATTTTTGTTTGGCCCAGGGTTATAGGGGAATACGAAAATTTAGGTATGTGACTCATTTGGGTACTAACCAATCAGAGAAGAGTTAGGGTTGAAAGTTAGGGTTGAAAGTTAGGGTTGAAAGTTAGGGTTGAAAGTTAGGGTTGACACTTAGGATTATTTTTCTATTTTTGTTTGGCCCAGGGTTATAGGGGAATACGAAAATTTAGGTATGTGACTCATTTGGGTACTAACCAATCAGAGAAGAGTTAGGGTTGAAAGTTAGGGTTGACACTTAGGATTATTTTTCTATTTTTGTTTGGCCCAGGGTTATAGGGGAATACGAAAATTTAGGTATGTGACTCATTTGGGTACTAACCAATCAGAGAAGAGTTAGGGTTGAAAGTTAGGGTTGAAAGTTAGGGTTGAAAGTTAGGGTTGACACTTAGGATTATTTTTCTATTTTTGTTTGGCCCAGGGTTATAGGGGAATACGAAAATTTAGGTATGTGACTCATTTGGGTACTAACCAATCAGAGAAGAGTTAGGGTTGAAAGTTAGGGTTGAAAGTTAGGGTTAGGGTTAGGGTTAGGGTTAGGGTTAGGGTTAGGGTTAGGGTTAGGGTTAGGGTTATAGGGGAATACGAAAATTTAGGTATGTGACTCATTTGGGTACTAACCAATCAGAGAAGAGTTAAGGTTGAAAGTTAGGGTTGAAAGTTAGGGTTGAAAGTTAGGGTTGAAAGTTAGGGTTAGGGTTAGGGTTAGGGTTAGGGTTAGGGTTATAGGGGAATACGAAAATTTAGGTATGTGACTCATTTGGGTACTAACCAATCAGAGAAGAGTTAGGGTTGAAAGTTAGGGTTGAAAGTTAGGGTTGAAAGTTAGGGTTGACACTTAGGATTATTTTTCTATTTTTGTTTGGCCCAGGGTTATAGGGGAATACGAAAATTTAGGTATGTGACTCATTTGGGTACTAACCAATCAGAGAAGAGTTAGGGTTGAAAGTTAGGGTTGAAAGTTAGGGTTGAAAGTTAGGGTTGACAGTTAGGGTTGACAGTTAGGATTATTTTTCTATTTTTGTTTGGCCCAGGGTTATAGGGGAATACGAAAATTTAGGTATGTGACTCATTTGGGTACTAACCAATCAGAGAAGAGTTAGGGTTGAAAGTTAGGGTTGAAAGTTAGGGTTGAAAGTTAGGGTTGAAAGTTAGGGTTGACACTTAGGATTATTTTTCTATTTTTGTTTGGCCCAGGGTTATAGGGGAATACGAAAATTTAGGTATGTGACTCATTTGGGTACTAACCAATCAGAGAAGAGTTAGGGTTGAAAGTTAGGGTTGAAAGTTAGGGTTGGGTTAGGGTTAGGGTTAGGGTTAGGGTTAGGGTTAGGGTTAGGGTTATAGGGGAATACGAAAATTTAGGTATGTGACTCATTTGGGTACTAACCAATCAGAGAAGAGTTAGGGTTGAAAGTTAGGGTTGAAAGTTAGGGTTGAAAGTTAGGGTTGAAAGTTAGGGTTGACACTTAGGATTATTTTTCTATTTTTGTTTGGCCCAGGGTTATAGGGGAATACGAAAATTTAGGTATGTGACTCATTTGGGTACTAACCAATCAGAGAAGAGTTAGGGTTGAAAGTTAGGGTTGAAAGTTAGGGTTGAAAGTTAGGGTTGAAAGTTAGGGTTGACACTTAGGATTACTTTTCTATTTTTGTATGGCCCAGGGTTATAGGGGAATACGAAAATTTAGGTATGTGACTCATTTGGGTACTAACCAATCAGAGAAGAGTTAGGGTTGAAAGTTAGGGTTGAAAGTTAGGGTTGAAAGTTAGGGTTGAAAGTTAGGGTTGACACTTAGGATTATTTTTCTATTTTTGTTTGGCCCAGGGTTATAGGGGAATACGAAAATTTAGGTATGTGACTCATTTGGGTACTAACCAATCAGAGAAGAGTTAGGGTTGAAAGTTAGGGTTGAAAGTTAGGGTTGAAAGTTAGGGTTGACACTTAGGATTATTTTTCTATTTTTGTTTGGCCCAGGGTTATAGGGGAATACGAAAATTTAGGTATGTGACTCATTTGGGTACTAACCAATCAGAGAAGAGTTAGGGTTGAAAGTTAGGGTTGAAAGTTAGGGTTGAAAGTTAGGGTTGAAAGTTAGGGTTGACACTTAGGATTATTTTTCTATTTTTGTTTGGCCCAGGATTATAGGGGAATACGAAAATTTAGGTATGTGACTCATTTGGGTACTAACCAATCAGAGAAGAGTTAGGGTTGAAAGTTAGGGTTGAAAGTTAGGGTTGAAAGTTAGGGTTGAAAGTTAGGGTTGACACTTAGGATTATTTTTCTATTTTTGTTTGGCCCAGGGTTATAGGGGAATACGAAAATTTAGGTATGTGACTCATTTGGGTACTAACCAATCAGAGAAGAGTTAGGGTTGAAAGTTAGGGTTGAAAGTTAGGGTTGAAAGTTAGGGTTGAAAGTTAGGGTTGAAAGTTAGGGTTGACACTTAGGATTATTTTTCTATTTTTGTTTGGCCCAGGGTTATAGGGGAATACGAAAATTTAGGTATGTGACTCATTTGGGTACTAACCAATCAGAGAAGAGTTAGGGTTGAAAGTTAGGGTTGAAAGTTAGGGTTGAAAGTTAGGGTTGAAAGTTAGGGTTGACACTTAGGATTATTTTTCTATTTTTGTTTGGCCCAGGGTTATAGGGGAATACGAAAATTTAGGGTTAGGGTTAGGGTTAGGGTTAGGGTTAGGGTTAGGGTTATAGGGTTAGGGTTATAGGGTTAGGGTTAGGGTTAGGGTTAGGGTTAGGGTTAGGGTTATAGGGTTAGGGTTAGGGTTAGGGTTAGGGTTAGGGTTAGGGTTAGGGTTATAGGGGAATACGAAAATTTAGGTATGTGACTCATTTGGGTACTAACCAATCAGAGAAGAGTTAAGGTTGAAAGTTAGGGTTGAAAGTTAGGGTTGAAAGTTAGGGTTGAAAGTTAGGGTTAGGGTTAGGGTTAGGGTTAGGGTTAGGGTTATAGGGGAATACGAAAATTTAGGTATGTGACTCATTTGGGTACTTACCAATCAGAGAAGAGTTAGGGTTGAAAGTTAGGGTTGAAAGTTAGGGTTGAAAGTTAGGGTTGACACTTAGGATTATTTTTCTATTTTTGTTTGGCCCAGGGTTATAGGGGAATACGAAAATTTAGGTATGTGACTCATTTGGGTACTAACCAATCAGAGAAGAGTTAGGGTTGAAAGTTAGGGTTGAAAGTTAGGGTTGAAAGTTAGGGTTGAAAGTTAGGGTTGACAGTTAGGGTTGACAGTTAGGATTATTTTTCTATTTTTGTTTGGCCCAGGGTTATAGGGGAATACGAAAATTTAGGTATGTGACTCATTTGGGTACTAACCAATCAGAGAAGAGTTAGGGTTGAAAGTTAGGGTTGAAAGTTAGGGTTGAAAGTTAGGGTTGAAAGTTAGGGTTGAAAGTTAGGGTTGACACTTAGGATTATTTTTCTATTTTTGTTTGGCCCAGGGTTATAGGGGAATACGAAAATTTAGGTATGTGACTCATTTGGGTACTAACCAATCAGAGAAGAGTTAGGGTTGAAAGTTAGGGTTGAAAGTTAGGGTTGGGTTAGGGTTAGGGTTAGGGTTAGGGTTAGGGTTAGGGTTAGGGTTAGGGTTAGGGTTATAGGGGAATACGAAAATTTAGGTATGTGACTCATTTGGGTACTAACCAATCAGAGAAGAGTTAGGGTTGAAAGTTAGGGTTGAAAGTTAGGGTTGAAAGTTAGGGTTGAAAGTTAGGGTTGACACTTAGGATTATTTTTCTATTTTTGTTTGGCCCAGGGTTATAGGGGAATACGAAAATTTAGGTATGTGACTCATTTGGGTACTAACCAATCAGAGAAGAGTTAGGGTTGAAAGTTAGGGTTGAAAGTTAGGGTTGAAAGTTAGGGTTGACACTTAGGATTATTTTTCTATTTTTGTTTGGCCCAGGGTTATAGGGGAATACGAAAATTTAGGTATGTGACTCATTTGGGTACTAACCAATCAGAGAAGAGTTAGGGTTGAAAGTTAGGGTTGAAAGTTAGGGTTGAAAGTTAGGGTTGAAAGTTAGGATTATTTTTCTATTTTTGTTTGGCCCAGGGTTATAGGGGAATACGAAAATTTAGGTATGTGAATCATTTGGGTACTAACCAATCAGAGAAGAGTTAGGGTTGAAAGTTAGGGTTGAAAGTTAGGGTTAGGGTTAGGGTTAGGGTTATAGGGGAATACGAAAATTTAGGTATGTGACTCATTTGGGTACTAACCAATCAGAGAAGAGTTAGGGTTGAAAGTTAGGGTTGAAAGTTAGGGTTGAAAGTTAGGGTTGAAAGTTAGGGTTGAAAGTTAGGGTTGAAAGTTAGGGTTGGCACTTAGGATTATTTTTCTATTTTTGTTTGGCCCAGGGTTATAGGGGAATACGAAAATTTAGGTATGTGACTCATTTGGGTACTAACCAATCAGAGAAGAGTTAGGGTTGAAAGTTAGGGTTGAAAGTTAGGGTTGAAAGTTAGGGTTGAAAGTTAGGGTTGACACTTAGGATTATTTTTCTATTTTTGTTTGGCCCAGGGTTATAGGGGAATACGAAAATTTAGGTATGTGACTCATTTGGGTACTAACCAATCAGAGAAGAGTTAGGGTTGAAAGTTAGGGTTGAAAGTTAGGGTTGAAAGTTAGGGTTGAAAGTTAGGATTATTTTTCTATTTTTGTTTGGCCCAGGGTTATAGGGGAATACGAAAATTTAGGTATGTGACTCATTTGGGTACTAACCAATCAGAGAAGAGTTAGGGTTGAAAGTTAGGGTTGAAAGTTAGGGTTGAAAGTTAGGGTTGACACTTAGGATTATTTTTCTATTTTTGTTTGGCCCAGGGTTATAGGGGAATACGAAAATTTAGGTATGTGACTCATTTGGGTACTAACCAATCAGAGAAGAGTTAGGGTTAGCGTTGAAAGTTAGGGTTAGGGTTGACCCTTACGATTATTTTTGTATTTGTGTTTGGTGAAAAAAGAATAGAACATTTTTAGTTATGTGACTCATTTAGGTACTTGGCCAATGAGAGTTAAGTTCTGAACAATTTAGGGAGGGTGTGGTTTGGGGTTGAAAGTGTGGTAAGAAAAAGTGTAAGTGGGTAAGCACGTGAGGGAGGTTGTGGGTAGGTGGGTGAGGGAGGTTTAGGGATGTATGGTGGGTGTGGGTAAGGAGGTTGAAGGTTTTTGAGGGAAGGTGGATGATGAAGAGAGTGGGTAGGTGGTGTTGAAGGTGGATTAGGGAGGGTGAGTAAATGTGTCTGGGAGGGTGAGGATGAAGGTGGGTGAAAAAAGTGTGGTTCAGGTATGGGTGAGTGGGCAAGGGTGAGGCTGGGTATTGGTGTGCAGGTAAGGGTGGTGAAGGTGAATTTTAATATGGATGATGAGGGTAGAAGGTGGGTGAGGGAGGTTGGGTGAAGGAGGGTGTGGGAAGGTGATGTTGAAGGTGGGTGAGGGATGGTTAATATGGGTATAGGAGGCTTTGTAGGTAAGGTTGAGGCCAGTAAGGTAGAGTGAACATGGGTGAGGGAGGGTGAGGATTAAGGTGGAAGAGGGAGGGTGTGTTTAAGTGGGGTTAAAGGTTGGTGAATGTAGGTGAGGTAGGGGGATGAGTGAAGGTGTGGGTGAGTGAAGGTGTTGGTGAGGGGGCAATGGTGGGTGGGTGAAGGTGGATGAGTGTGAGGGTGAAGGTGGATGAGGTGGTGGGTGATAGTGAACATGGGTCAAGAGCGGGTGAGGGAGGGCATGGAATCAGTCTGTGAGCCTGCCCTTTCTATTTTGTTGTATATATTCTATTCCCTATCCAATTGACATGTTGCATTTATATGCAGTTAGTCATTCAAAAATTTGAAAACTCTTGCATTCGTTGCATGTTAGCGAGAGGCACCCTTAGAGGTAAAGAGCTAGCTTTTACCTCACTACTAAGTACTTGGACATTGAGGACTAGATCCGTTTTGTACAGAGCGGAGCTTCTCCTCTGCCGTATGCTAGGAGTGAAGAAGCACTACTGTCTATCGTCCGTAAAGGGGTATGCTTTCTTCCCCCAATTTACAGTCGAGCTAGCGCTGCAGATGGGACAGTAGCGAAGAGTTCACTGCCTGACTCTAAAAGGGCACACTCGTGTAAAGGGAGAGAAATCAACTCAAAGCTTTATATCCTGAGAGATAAAAGCAATGCATTGTGTAGGTGTACTCACTTACCTCAACTACTTACCTCCTTGTTAGTATGTCCTTTGTGAACATCATCTTGATAGACGAACTTACCTATTTTCATACTGCAAATAAATTTTACCCAAGATAAGTGAAAAAATATAATGCAATCCCCTTTAGAGCAATGCAGTTGAGGACCCTCTTTCACTGATGGACTAAATAAACAATGCTTAGACTGAGTGAGAGAGGGGTTTGTGAGAGAGAGGGGAGAGTGGTAGTCCTTGAAAGAGAGAGAGAAAGAAAGGACATTTGTGAGAGTAAAATACAGGTGATTTAGAAGGAGCAGGGATGCTAGTCAGGGAGAGTAATAGAGAGCAGGGAGAGAAAGAGAGGGTGTGAGAAAGAAAAAGAGAGAGAGAGAAGTGGAAGAAAGAAATGTATGTGAGAGCAAGAGACGGGTTGAAGTGAAAAAGATAGAGTGGGAGTAAGAGAGAAAAAAATTGAGAGAAGGGAGAGGGAGAGAGAAGGGAGAGGGAGAGAGAAGAGAGGGAGAGAGAAGGGAGAGAGAGAAAGCAGGGAGAGACAAGTGTGAGAGGAGGGACAGAGAAGGGAGAGGGAGAGAGAAGGGAGAGGGAGAGAAAAGGAAAAGGGAGAGAAAATGAAAAGGGAGAGAGAAGGAAATGGAGATAGAAGGAAAAGGGAGAGAGAAGGAAGAGGGAGAGAGAATGGAGAGACAAGGAAAGGGAGAGAGAAGGGATAGTGAGAGAAAAGGGAGAGGGAGAGAGATGGAAGTGACAAGGGAGAGAGGAGGGAGAGAGAAGGGAGAGGGAGAGCGAAGGAAAGGAGAGGGGAAAGGAAAGGGGAGAGAATGGAGAGACAAGGAAAAGGGAGAGAGCATGGAAAGTGAGAGAGAAGGAAGAAGGAGAGAGAAGGAAGAGGGAGAGAGATGGGATAGGGAGAGAGAAGGGAGAGAGAAGGCAGAGGGATAGAGAAGGGAGTGAGAAAAGGGAGAGAGAAGGGAGAGAGAAAGAAAAGGGAGAGAGAAGGGAGAGGGAGAGACAAGGAAAGGGAGAGATAAGGGATAGGGAGAGAGAAGGGATAGGGAGAGAGAGAAGGGATAGGGAGAGGAAGAAGGGATACGGAGAGAGAGAGAAGGTAGATGTAGAGAGAAGGGAGATGGAGAGAGAAGGGAGAGGGAGAGAGAAGGGTGAGGGAGAGAAAAGGAAAAGGGAAAGAAAAGGAAAAGGGAGAGAAAAGGAAAAGGGAGAGAAAAGGAAAAGGGAGAGAAAAGGAAAAGGGAGAGAAAAGGAAAAGAAAAGGGAGAGAAAAGGGAGAGAAAAGGGAGAGAAAAGGGAGAGAAAAGGGAGAGAAAAGGGAGAGAGAAGGCAAAATGAGAGAGAAGGTAAAGGGAGAGAGAAGGAAAAGGGAGAGAGAAGGAAAGGGAGATAGAAGGAAAAGGGAGAGAGAAGGAAGAGGGAGAGAGAAGGAAGAGGGAGAGAGAATGGAGAGACAAGGGAGAGGGAGAGACAAGGAAAGGGAGAGAGAAGGGATAGGGAGAGAGAAGGGATAGGGAGAGAGAAGGGAGAGGGAGAGAGAAGGGAGAGGGAGAGAGTGATGAGGGAGTGACAAGGAAAAGGGAGAGAGAAGGGAGAGGGAGAGAGAAGGGAGAGGGAGAGAGGAGAGAGAGAAGGGAGAGAGAGAAGGGAGAGGGATAGACAGAGAGAAGGAAGAGGGTGCGAGAGAAGGGAAAGGGAGAGAGAGAGAAGGGAGAGGGGGAGAGAGAGGTAGAGGGAATGATCAGGGAGTTATAAGGGAGAGGGATAGAGAAGGGAGGGGGAGAGAGAGAGAGAAGGGAGTGGAGAGAGAGAGAAGGGAGAGGGAGAGCAAAGGAAAGGGGAGGGGAAAGGAAAAGGGAGAGAATGGAGAGACAAGGAAAAGGGAGAGAGATTGGAAAGGGAGAGAGAAGGAAGAGGGAGAGAGAAGGAAGAGGGAGAGAGAATGGATAGGGAGAGAGAAGGGAGAGAGAAGGCAGAGGGATAGAGAAGGGAGTGAGAAAATGGAGAGAGAAAGAAAAGGGAGAGAGAAGGAAAAGGGAGAGAGAAGGAAAAGGGAGAGAGAAGGAAAGGGAGATAGAAGGAAAAGGGAGATAGAAGGAAAAGGGAGAGAGAATGAGAAGGGAGAGAGAATGGAGAGACAAGGAAGAGGGAGAGACAAGGAAAGGGAGAGAGAAGGGATAGGGAGAGCGAAGGAAGAGGGAGAGAGAAAAGGGAGAGAGAGAGAGAAGGGAGAGAAAGAGAGTGATGAGGGAGTGACAAGGAAAAGGGAGAGAGAAGGGAGAGGGAGAGAGAAGGGAGAGGGAGAGAGGAGAGAGAAAAGGGAGAGAGAGAGAAGGGAGAGGGAGAGAGAGAGGTAGAGGGAATGACGAGGGAGTTATAAGGGAGAGGGAGAGAGAAGGGAGGGGGAGAGAGAGAGAAGGGAGTGGAGAGAGAGAGAAGGGAGTGGAGAGAGAGAGAAGGGAGAGGGAGAGCGAAGGAAAGGGGAGGCAAGGAAAAGGGAGAGAATGGAGAGATAAGGAAAAGGGAGAGAGCATGGAAAGGGAGAGAGCATGGAAAGGGAGAGAGAAGTAAGAGGGAGAGAGAAGGAAGAGGGAGATAGAAGGGATAGGGAGAGAGAATGGAGAGACAAGGGAGAGGGAGAGACAAGGAAAGGGAGAGAGAAGGGATAGGGAGAGAGAAGGGAGAGGGAGAGAGAAGGGGGTGACAAGGGAGAGAGGAGGGAGAGAGAAGGGAGAGGGAGAGAGAAGGAAAAGGGAGGGGAAAGGAAAAGGGAGAGAGAAGGAAGATGGAGAGAGAAGGAAGATGGAGAGAGAAGGAAGATGGAGAGAGAAGGAAGATGGAGAGAGAAGGAAGAGGGAGAGAGAAGGAAGAGGGAGAGAGAAGGAAGAGGGAGAGAGAAGGAAGAGGGAGAGAGAAGGAAGAGGGAGAGAGAAGGAAGAGGGAGAGAGAAGGAAGAGGGAGAGAGAAGGAAGAGGGAGAGAGAAGGAAGAGGGAGAGAGAATGGAGAGACAAGGGAGAGGTAGAAACAAGGGAGAGGGAGCGACAAGGGATAGGGAGAGAGAAGGAAGAGGGAGAGAGAGAAGGAAGAGGGAGAGAGAGAAGGAAGAGGGAGAGAGAGAAGGAAGAGGGAGAGAGAGAAGGGATACGGAGAGAGAGAAGGTAGATGTAGAGAGAAGGGAGATGGAGAAGAAGGAAGATGGAGAAGGGAGAGAGAGAGAGAGAGAGAGAGAGAGAGAGAGAGAGAGATGAGGGAGTGACAAGGAAAATGGAGAGAGAAGGGAGAGTGAGAGAGAAGGGAGAGGGAGAGAGGAGAGAGAAGGGAGAGAGAGAAGAGAGAGGGAGAGACAGAGAGAAGGAAGAGGGTGAGAGAGAAAGGAATGGTTGAGAGAGAGAAGGGAGAGGGAGAGGGAATGACGAGGGAGTTATAAGGGAGAGGGAGAGAGAAGGGAGGGGGAGAGAGAGAAGGGAGTGGAGAGAGAGAGAAGGGAGAGGGAGAGCGAAGGAAAGGGTAGGGGAAAGGAAAAGGGAGAGAATGGAGAGATAAGGAAAAGGGAGATAGCATGGAAAGGGAGAGAGACGGAAGAGGGAGAGAGAAGGAAGAGGGAGAGAGAAGGGATAGGGAGAGAGAAGGGAGACAAAGGCAGAGGGATAGAGAAGGGAGTGAGAAAAGGGAGAGAGAAAGAAAAGGGAGAGAGAAGGGAAAAGGAGAGAGAAGGAGAAGGGAGAGAGAAGGAAAAGGGAGAGAGAAGGAAAGGGAGAGGGAAGGAAAAGGGAGAGAGAATGGAGAGACAAGGGAGAGGGAGAGACAAGGAAAGGGAGAGAGAAGGGATAGGGAGAGAGAAGGGAGAGGGAGAGAGGAGGGGGTGACAAGGGAGAGAGGAGGGAGAGAGAAGGGAGAGGGAGAGAGAAGGAAAAGGGAGCGGAAAGGAAAAGGGAGAGAGAATGGAAAGGGAGAGAGAAGGAAGATGGAGAGAGAAGGAAGATGGAGAGAGAAGGAAGATGGAGAGAGAAGGAAGAGGGAGAGGGAAGGAAGAGGGAGAGGGAAGGAAGAGGGAGAGAGAATGGAGAGACAAGGGAGAGGTAGAAACAAGGCAGAGGGAGCGACAAGGGATAGGGAGAGAGAAGGAAGAGGGAGAGAGAAAAGGGATAGGGAGAGAGAGAAGGGATACGGAGAGAGAGAAGGGATACGGAGAGAGAGAAGGGATACGGAGAGAGAGAAGGTAGATGTAGAGAGAAGGGAGATGGAGAAAGAAGGAAGATGGAGAAGGGAGAGAGAGAGAAGGGAGAGAGAGAGAGAGAGGGAGAGAGAGAGAGTGATGAGGGAGTGACAAGGAAAAGGGAGAGAGAAGGGAGAGAGAAGGGAGAGGGAGAGAGGAGAGAGAGAAGGGAGAGAGAGAGAAGGGAGAGGGAGAGACAGAGAGAAGGAAGAGGGTGAGAGAGAAGGGAAAGGGAGAGAGAGAGAAGGGAGAGAGAGAAGGGAGAGGGAGAGAGAGAGGTAGAGGGAATGACGAGGGAGTTATAAGGGAGAGGGAGAGAGAAGGGAGGGGGAGAGAGAGAGAGAAGGGAGTGGAGAGAGAGAGAAGGGAGAGGGAGAGCGAAGGAAAGGGGAGGGGAAAGGAAAAGGGAGAGAATGGAGAGATAAGGAAAAGGGAGAGAGCATGGAGAGGGAGAGAGAAGGGAGAGGGAGAGAGGAGAGAGAGAAGGGAGAGTGAGAGAAGGGAGAGGGAGAGACAGAGAGAAGGAAGAGGGTGAGTGAGAAGGGAAAGGGAGAGAGAGAGAGAAGGGAGAGGGAGAGAGAGAGGTAGAGGGAATGACGAGGGAGTTATAAGGGAGAGGGAGAGAGAAGGGAGGGGGAGAGAGAGAGAGAAGGGAGTGGAGAGAGAGAGAGAAGGGAGAGGGAGAGCGAAGGAAAGGGGAGGGGAAAGGAAAAGGGAGAGAATGGAAAGATAAGGAAAAGGGAGAGAGCATGGAAAGGGAGAGAGAAGTAAGAGGGAGAGAGAAGGAAGAGGGAGAGAGAAGGTATAGGGAGAGAGAAGGGAGAGGGAGATAGAAGGGGGTGACAAGGGAGAGAGGAGGGAGAGAGAAGGGAGAGAGGAGGGAGAGAGAAGGGAGAGGGAGAGAGAAGGAAAAGGGAGGGAAAAGGAAAATGGAAAGAGAGAATGGAAAGGGAGAGAGAAGGAAAATGGAGAGAGAAGGAAGATGGAGAGAGAAGGAAGATGGAGAGAGAAGGAAGATGGGGAGAGAAGGAAGAGGGAGAGGGAAGGAAGAGGGAGAGAGAATGGAGAGACAAGGGAGAGGTAGAAACAAGGGAGAGGGAGCGACAAGGGATAGGGAGAGAGAAGGAAGAGGGAGAGAGAGAAGGGATAGGGAGAGAGAGAAGGGATAGGGAGAGAGAGAAGGGATAGGGAGAGAGAGAAGGGATAGGGAGAGAGAGAAGGTAGATGTAGAGAGAAGGGAGATGGAGAAAGAAGGAAGATGGAGAAGGGAGAGAGAGAGAAGGGAGAGAGAGAGTGTGATGAGGGAGTGACAAGGAAAAGGGATTGAGAAGGGAGAGGGAGAGAGAAGGTAGAGGGAGAGAGGAGAGAGAGAAGGGAGAGAGAGAAGGGAGAGGGAGAGGGAAGGAAGAGGGAGAGAGAAGGAAGAGGGAGAGAGAAGGAAGAGGGAGAGAGAAGGAAGAGGGAGAGAGAATGGAGAGACAAGGGAGAGGTAGAAACAAGGGAGAGGGAGCGACAAGGGATAGGGAGAGAGAAGGAAGAGGGAGAGAGAAGGAAGAGGGAGAGAGAGAAGGAAGAGGGAGAGAGAGAAGGAAGAGGGAGAGAGAGAAGGGATACGGAGAGAGAGAAGGTAGATGTAGAGAGAAGGGAGATGGAGAAGAAGGAAGATGGAGAAGGGAGAGAGAGAGAGAGAGAGAGAGAGAGAGAGATGAGGGAGTGACAAGGAAAATGGAGAGAGAAGGGAGAGTGAGAGAGAAGGGAGAGGGAGAGAGGAGAGAGAAGGGAGAGAGAGAAGAGAGAGGGAGAGACAGAGAGAAGGAAGAGGGTGAGAGAGAAAGGAATGGTTGAGAGAGAGAAGGGAGAGGGAGAGGGAATGACGAGGGAGTTATAAGGGAGAGGGAGAGAGAAGGGAGGGGGAGAGAGAGAAGGGAGTGGAGAGAGAGAGAAGGGAGAGGGAGAGCGAAGGAAAGGGTAGGGGAAAGGAAAAGGGAGAGAATGGAGAGATAAGGAAAAGGGAGATAGCATGGAAAGGGAGAGAGACGGAAGAGGGAGAGAGAAGGAAGAGGGAGAGAGAAGGGATAGGGAGAGAGAAGGGAGAGAAAGGCAGAGGGATAGAGAAGGGAGTGAGAAAAGGGAGAGAGAAAGAAAAGGGAGAGAGAAGGAAAAGGGAGAGAGAAGGAAAGGGAGATAGAAGGAAAAGGGAGAGAGAAGGAAGAGGGAGAGAGAAGGAAGAGGGAGAGAGAATGGAGAGACAAGGGAGAGGGAGAGACAAGGAAAGGGAGAGAGAAGGGATAGGGAGAGAGAAGGGATAGGGAGAGAGAAGGGAGAGGGAGAGAGAAGGGAGAGGGAGAGAGTGATGAGGGAGTGACAAGGAAAAGGGAGAGAGAAGGGAGAGGGAGAGAGAAGGGAGAGGGAGAGAGGAGAGAGAGAAGGGAGAGAGAGAAGGGAGAGGGATAGACAGAGAGAAGGAAGAGGGTGCGAGAGAAGGGAAAGGGAGAGAGAGAGAAGGGAGAGGGGGAGAGAGAGGTAGAGGGAATGATCAGGGAGTTATAAGGGAGAGGGATAGAGAAGGGAGGGGGAGAGAGAGAGAGAAGGGAGTGGAGAGAGAGAGAAGGGAGAGGGAGAGCGAAGGAAAGGGTAGGGGAAAGGAAAAGGGAGAGAATGGGGAGAGAGAGAGGTAGAGGGAATGACGAGGGAGTTATAAGGGAGAGGGAGAGAGAAGGGAGGGGGAGAGAGAAGGGAGTGGAGAGAGAGAGAAGGGAGAGGGAGAGCGAAGGAAAGGGGAGGGGAAAGGAAAAGGGAGAGAATGGAGAGATAAGGAAAAGGGAGAGAGCATGGAGAGGGAGAGAGAAGGGAGAGGGAGAGAGGAGAGAGAGAAGGGAGAGTGAGAGAAGGGAGAGGGAGAGACAGAGAGAAGGAAGAGGGTGAGAGAGAAGGGAAAGGGAGAGAGAGAGAGAAGGGAGAGGGAGAGAGAGAGGTAGAGGGAATGACGAGGGAGTTATAAGGGAGAGGGAGAGAGAAGGGAGGGGGAGAGAGAGAGAGAAGGGAGTGGAGAGAGAGAGAGAAGGGAGATGGAGAGCGAAGGAAAGGGGAGGGGAAAGGAAAAGGGAGAGAATGGAGAGATAAGGAAAAGGGAGAGAGCATGGAAAGGGAGAGAGAAGTAAGAGGGAGAGAGAAGGAAGAGGGAGAGGAAAGGTATAGGGAGAGAGAAGGGAGAGGGAGATAGAAGGGGGTGACAAGGGAGAGAGGAGGGAGAGAGAAGGGAGAGGGAGAGAGAAGGAAAAGGGAGGGAAAAGGAAAAGGGAGAGAGAATGGAAAGGGAGAGAGAAGGAAGATGGAGAGAGAAGGAAGATGGAGAGAGAAGGAAGATGGAGAGAGAAGGAAGATGGGGAGAGAAGGAAGAGGGAGAGGGAAGGAAGAGGGAGAGAGAATGGAGAGACAAGGGAGAGGTAGAAACAAGGGAGAGGGAGCGACAAGGGATAGGGAGAGAGAAGGAAGAGGGAGAGAGAGAAGGGATAGGGAGAGAGAGAAGGGATAGGGAGAGAGAGAAGGGATACGGAGAGAGAGAAGGTAGATGTAGAGAGAAGGGAGATGGAGAAAGAAGGAAGATGGAGAAGGGAGAGAGAGAGAAGGGAGAGAGAGAGAGTGATGAGGGAGTGACAAGGAAAAGGGATTGAGAAGGGAGAGGGAGAGAGAAGGTAGAGGGAGAGAGGAGAGAGAGAAGGGAGAGAGAGAAGGGAGAGGGAGAGGGAGAGAGAAGGAAGAGGGTGAGAGAGAAGGGAAAGGGAGAGAGAGAAGGGAGAGGGAATGACGAGGGAGTTATAAGGGAGAGGGAGAGAGAAGGGAGGGGGAGAGAGAGAATGGAGAGGGAGAGAAAGAGAGAGAAGGGAGAGGGAGAGAGAGAGAAGGGAGAGGGAGAGGTTGAGAAGGGAGAGAGAGAGAAGGGAAAGGGAGAGAGAAGGAAAAGGGAGGGAAAAGGAAAAGGGAGAGAGAATGGAAAGGGAGAGAGAAGGAAGATGGAGAGAGAAGGAAGATGGAGAGAGAAGGAAGATGGAGAGAGAAGGAAGATGGGGAGAGAAGGAAGAGGGAGAGGGAAGGAAGAGGGAGAGAGAAGGAAGAGGGAGAGAGAAGGAAGAGGGAGAGAGAAGGAAGAGGGAGAGAGAAGGAAGAGGGAGAGAGGAGAGAGAAAAGGGAGAGAGAGAAAAGGGAGAGAGAGAGAAGGGAGAGGGAGAGAGAGAGGTAGAGGGAATGACGAGGGAGTTATAAGGGAGAGGGAGAGAGAAGGGAGGGGGAGATAGAGAGAAGGGAGTGGAGAGAGAGAGAAGGGAGTGGAGAGAGAGAGAAGGGAGAGGGAGAGCGAAGGAAAGGGGAGGCAAGGAAAAGGGAGAGAATGGAGAGATAAGGAAAAGGGAGAGAGCATGGAAAGGGAGAGAGCATGGAAAGGGAGAGAGAAGTAAGAGGGAGAGAGAAGGAAGAGGGAGAGAGAAGGGATAGGGAGAGAGAATGGAGAGACAAGGGAGAGGGAGAGACAAGGAAAGGGAGAGAGAAGGGATAGGGAGAGAGAAGGGAGAGGGAGAGAGAAGGGGGTGACAAGGGAGAGAGGAGGGAGAGAGAAGGGAGAGGGAGAGAGAAGGAAAAGGGAGGGGAAAGGAAAAGGGAGAGAGAAGGAAGAGGGAGGGAGAAGGAAGATGGAGAGAGAAGGAAGATGGAGAGAGAAGGAAGATGGAGAGAGAAGGAAGATGGAGAGAGAAGGAAGAGGGAGAGAGAAGGAAGAGGGAGAGAGAAGGAAGAGGGAGAGAGAAGGAAGAGGGAGAGAGAAGGAAGAGGGAGAGAGAAGGAAGAGGGAGAGAGAAGGAAGAGGGAGAGAGGAGAGAGAAAAGGGAGAGAGAGAGAAGGGAGAGGGAGAGAGAGAGGTAGAGAGAATGACGAGGGAGTTATAAGGGAGAGGGAGAGAGAAGGGAGGGGGAGAGAGAGAGAAGGGAGTGGAGAGAGAGAGAAGGGAGTGGAGAGAGAGAGAAGGGAGAGGGAGAGCGAAGGAAAGGGGAGGCAAGGAAAAGGGAGAGAATGGAGAGATAAGGAAAAGGGAGAGAGCATGGAAAGGGAGAGAGCATGGAAAGGGAGAGAGAAGTAAGAGGGAGAGAGAAGGAAGAGGGAGAGAGAAGGGATAGGGAGAGAGAATGGAGAGACAAGGGAGAGGGAGAGACAAGGAAAGGGAGAGAGAAGGGATAGGGAGAGAGAAGGGAGAGGGAGAGAGAAGGGGGTGACAAGGGAGAGAGGAGGGAGAGAGAAGGGAGAGGGAGAGAGAAGGAAAAGGGAGGGGAAAGGAAAAGGGAGAGAGAAGGAAGAGGGAGGGAGAAGGAAGATGGAGAGAGAAGGAAGATGGAGAGAGAAGGAAGATGGAGAGAGAAGGAAGATGGAGAGAGAAGGAAGAGGGAGAGAGAAGGAAGAGGGAGAGAGAAGGAAGAGGGAGAGAGAAGGAAGAGGGAGAGAGAAGGAAGAGGGAGAGAGAAGGAAGAGGGAGAGAGAAGGAAGAGGGAGAGAGAATGGAGAGACAAGGGAGAGGTAGAAACAAGGGAGAGGGAGCGACAAGGGATAGGGAGAGAGAAGGAAGAGGGAGAGAGAGAAGGAAGAGGGAGAGAGAGAAGGAAGAGGGAGAGAGAGAAGGAAGAGGGAGAGAGAGAAGGGATACGGAGAGAGAGAAGGTAGATGTAGAGAGAAGGGAGATGGAGAAGAAGGAAGATGGAGAAGGGAGAGAGAGAGAGAGAGAGAGAGAGAGATGAGGGAGTGACAAGGAAAATGGAGAGAGAAGGGAGAGTGAGAGAGAAGGGAGAGGGAGAGAGGAGAGAGAAGGGAGAGAGAGAAGAGAGAGGGAGAGACAGAGAGAAGGAAGAGGGTGAGAGAGAAAGGAATGGTTGAGAGAGAGAAGGGAGAGGGAGAGGGAATGACGAGGGAGTTATAAGGGAGAGGGAGAGAGAAGGGAGGGGGAGAGAGAGAAGGGAGTGGAGAGAGAGAGAAGGGAGAGGGAGAGCGAAGGAAAGGGTAGGGGAAAGGAAAAGGGAGAGAATGGAGAGATAAGGAAAAGGGAGATAGCATGGAAAGGGAGAGAGACGGAAGAGGGAGAGAGAAGGAAGAGGGAGAGAGAAGGGATAGGGAGAGAGAAGGGAGACAAAGGCAGAGGGATAGAGAAGGGAGTGAGAAAAGGGAGAGAGAAAGAAAAGGGAGAGAGAAGGGAAAAGGAGAGAGAAGGAAAAGGGAGAGAGAAGGAAAAGGGAGAGAGAAGGAAAGGGAGAGGGAAGGAAAAGGGAGAGAGAATGGAGAGACAAGGGAGAGGGAGAGACAAGGAAAGGGAGAGAGAAGGGATAGGGAGAGAGAAGGGAGAGGGAGAGAGGAGGGGGTGACAAGGGAGAGAGGAGGGAGAGAGAAGGGAGAGGGAGAGAGAAGGAAAAGGGAGCGGAAAGGAAAAGGGAGAGAGAATGGAAAGGGAGAGAGAAGGAAGATGGAGAGAGAAGGAAGATGGAGAGAGAAGGAAGATGGAGAGAGAAGGAAGAGGGAGAGGGAAGGAAGAGGGAGAGGGAAGGAAGAGGGAGAGAGAATGGAGAGACAAGGGAGAGGTAGAAACAAGGCAGAGGGAGCGACAAGGGATAGGGAGAGAGAAGGAAGAGGGAGAGAGAAAAGGGATACGGAGAGAGAGAAGGGATACGGAGAGAGAGAAGGGATACGGAGAGAGAGAAGGGATACGGAGAGAGAGAAGGTAGATGTAGAGAGAAGGGAGATGGAGAAAGAAGGAAGATGGAGAAGGGAGAGAGAGAGAAGGGAGAGAGAGAGAGAGAGGGAGAGAGAGAGAGTGATGAGGGAGTGACAAGGAAAAGGGAGAGAGAAGGGAGAGAGAAGGGAGAGGGAGAGAGGAGAGAGAGAAGGGAGAGAGAGAGAAGGGAGAGGGAGAGACAGAGAGAAGGAAGAGGGTGAGAGAGAAGGGAAAGGGAGAGAGAGAGAAGGGAGACAGAGAAGGGAGAGGGAGAGAGAGAGGTAGAGGGAATGACGAGGGAGTTATAAGGGAGAGGGAGAGAGAAGGGAGGGGGAGAGAGAGAGAGAAGGGAGTGGAGAGAGAGAGAAGGGAGAGGGAGAGCGAAGGAAAGGGGAGGGGAAAGGAAAAGGGAGAGAATGGAGAGATAAGGAAAAGGGAGAGAGCATGGAGAGGGAGAGAGAAGGGAGAGGGAGAGAGGAGAGAGAGAAGGGAGAGTGAGAGAAGGGAGAGGGAGAGACAGAGAGAAGGAAGAGGGTGAGTGAGAAGGGAAAGGGAGAGAGAGAGAGAAGGGAGAGGGAGAGAGAGAGGTAGAGGGAATGACGAGGGAGTTATAAGGGAGAGGGAGAGAGAAGGGAGGGGGAGAGAGAGAGAGAAGGGAGTGGAGAGAGAGAGAGAAGGGAGAGGGAGAGCGAAGGAAAGGGGAGGGGAAAGGAAAAGGGAGAGAATGGAAAGATAAGGAAAAGGGAGAGAGCATGGAAAGGGAGAGAGAAGTAAGAGGGAGAGAGAAGGAAGAGGGAGAGAGAAGGTATAGGGAGAGAGAAGGGAGAGGGAGATAGAAGGGGGTGACAAGGGAGAGAGGAGGGAGAGAGAAGGGAGAGGGAGAGAGAAGGAAGATGGAGAGAGAAGGAAGATGGAGAGAGAAGGAAGATGGAGAGAGAAGGAAGATGGGGAGAGAAGGAAGAGGGAGAGGGAAGGAAGAGGGAGAGAGAATGGAGAGACAAGGGAGAGGTAGAAACAAGGGAGAGGGAGCGACAAGGGATAGGGAGAGAGAAGGAAGAGGGAGAGAGAGAAGGGATAGGGAGAGAGAGAAGGGATAGGGAGAGAGAGAAGGGATAGGGAGAGAGAGAAGGGATAGGGAGAGAGAGAAGGTAGATGTAGAGAGAAGGGAGATGGAGAAAGAAGGAAGATGGAGAAGGGAGAGAGAGAGAAGGGAGAGAGAGAGAGTGATGAGGGAGTGACAAGGAAAAGGGATTGAGAAGGGAGAGGGAGAGAGAAGGTAGAGGGAGAGAGGAGAGAGAGAAGGGAGAGAGAGAAGGGAGAGGGAGAGGGAAGGAAGAGGGAGAGAGAAGGAAGAGGGAGAGAGAAGGAAGAGGGAGAGAGAAGGAAGAGGGAGAGAGAATGGAGAGACAAGGGAGAGGTAGAAACAAGGGAGAGGGAGCGACAAGGGATAGGGAGAGAGAAGGAAGAGGGAGAGAGAAGGAAGAGGGAGAGAGAGAAGGAAGAGGGAGAGAGAGAAGGAAGAGGGAGAGAGAGAAGGGATATGGAGAGAGAGAAGGTAGATGTAGAGAGAAGGGAGATGGAGAAGAAGGAAGATGGAGAAGGGAGAGAGAGAGAGAGAGAGAGAGAGAGAGATGAGGGAGTGACAAGGAAAATGGAGAGAGAAGGGAGAGTGAGAGAGAAGGGAGAGGGAGAGAGGAGAGAGAAGGGAGAGAGAGAAGAGAGAGGGAGAGACAGAGAGAAGGAAGAGGGTGAGAGAGAAAGGAATGGTTGAGAGAGAGAAGGGAGAGCGAGAGGGAATGACGAGGGAGTTATAAGGGAGAGGGAGAGAGAAGGGAGGGGGAGAGAGAGAAGGGAGTGGAGAGAGAGAGAAGGGAGAGGGAGAGCGAAGGAAAGGGTAGGGGAAAGGAAAAGGGAGAGAATGGAGAGATAAGGAAAAGGGAGATAGCATGGAAAGGGAGAGAGACGGAAGAGGGAGAGAGAGAAGGGATAGGGAGAGAGAGAAGGGATAGGGCGAGAGAGAAGGGATACGGAGAGAGAGAAGGTAGATGTAGAGAGAAGGGAGATGGAGAAAGAAGGAAGATGGAGAAGGGAGAGAGAGAGAAGGGAGAGAGAGAGAGTGATGAGGGAGTGACAAGGAAAAGGGATTGAGAAGGGAGAGGGAGAGAGAAGGTAGAGGGAGAGAGGAGAGAGAGAAGGGAGAGAGAGAAGGGAGAGGGAGAGGGAGAGAGAAGGAAGAGGGTGAGAGAGAAGGGAAAGGGAGAGAGAGAAGGGAGAGGGAATGACGAGGGAGTTATAAGGGAGAGGGAGAGAGAAGGGAGGGGGAGAGAGAGAATGGAGAGGGAGAGAGAGAGAGAAGGGAGAGGGAGAGAGAGAGAAGGGAGAGGGAGAGGTTGAGAAGGGAGAGAGAGAGAAGGGAAAGGGAGAGAGAAGGAAAAGGGAGGGAAAAGGAAAAGGGAGAGAGAATGGAAAGGGAGAGAGAAGGAAGATGGAGAGAGAAGGAAGATGGAGAGAGAAGGAAGATGGAGAGAGAAGGAAGATGGGGAGAGAAGGAAGAGGGAGAGGGAAGGAAGAGGGAGAGAGAATGGAGAGAGAAGGGAGAGGTAGAAACAAGGGAGAGGGAGCGACAAGGGATAGGGAGAGAGAAGGAAGAGGGAGAGAGAGAAGGGATAGGGAGAGAGAGAAGGGATACGGAGAGAGAGAAGGGATACGGAGAGAGAGAAGGTAGATGTAGAGAGAAGGGAGATGGAGAAAGAAGGAAGATGGAGAAGGGAGAGAGAGAGAAGGGAGAGAGAGAGAGTGATGAGGGAGTGACAAGGAAAAGGGATTGAGAAGGGAGAGGGAGAGAGAAGGTAGAGGGAGAGAGGAGAGAGAGAAGGGAGAGAGAGAAGGGAGAGGGAGAGGGAGAGAGAAGGAAGAGGGTGAGAGAGAAGGGAAAGGGAGAGAGAGAAGGGAGAGGGAATGACGAGGGAGTTATAAGGGAGAGGGAGAGAGAAGGGAGGGGGAGAGAGAGAATGGAGAGGGAGAGAGAGAGAGAGAAGGGAGAGGGAGAGAGAGAGAAGGGAGAGGGAGAGGTTGAGAAGGGAGAGAGAGAGAAGGGAAAGGGAGAGAGAGAGAAGGGAGGTCAGGTGTTCAGGATATCCAAGCTTCAACACAGATGCTTTAATCAGTCCCTGCTTCAGCACAGGTGGCTCAATCAGGGTCTCTGTCTTCAAACAAGCCTCTGTTTGAGCCACTTGTGCTGAAGCTGTAAAATTGTGCTGAAGCTGTAAAATCCTGAAATTCAGACCAGTTTGGGGGATTAAGGACTTGAGTTGAGCAGCCATGTGTTCAAATTCTATGATACCTATTATTTACATTTGCATCTAGAGTGCTCTTTAGAAGCGGTTTGTCTCACTTAAGAGTGATTAGAATAGGCCGCAAAATCTTTTGCTGTGTACAGGAAAAAAGAGGCATAACAAACCAAGGCTGCCATCTCTTTATATCACAAGGTTACTCAGCAAACATAACAGAAAAACACAGAGAATACACAGAACAATGCAAAGAGCCACCCACAAACAGAACTGGTTGATGATAAACCAATGAATACCAAATTTCAAACCACAGAAACATTAACATTCACAGTATTTACAATCTTTAACAGAACTCTTATGGAGACAATAAAGGGGGTAGGTGCTCTGGGGAATTTCATACACAAGAGCCCCACAAACAGGGCTGGTTGATGATAAACCAATGAATACCATATTTAAAACCACATAAACATTACAAGTTACAGTACTTACAATCTTTATCAGAACTCTTATAGACAATAAATGTGGATATAAACACACACATTACAGTATGTGGGTGTATATGTGTACATTATCTCTAGGGGTAGGTGCTCTGGGCTATTTCACACAAAAGAGCCCCACAAACAGGGCTGGTTGATGATAAACCAATTAATACCATATTTCAAACTGCATAAACATTACAAGTTACAGTACTTACAATCTTTATCAGTACCCTTGTAGACAATAAATGTGGATATATACACACACACACACACACACACACACATTACAGTATGTGGGTGTGTATGTGTACATTATCTCTAGGGGTAGGTGCTATGGACTATTTCATACACAAGAGCCACCCACAACCAGGGCTGGTTGATGATAAACCAATGAATACCATATTTCTAACCGCATAAACATTACAAGTTACAGTACTTACAATCTTTATCAGAACTCTTATAGTCAATAAATGTGGATATGGAGAAGGAAGAGAGAAAGAAAAGGGAGAGAGAAGGGAAAGGGAGAGAGAAGGAAAAGGGAGAGAGAAGGAAAGGGAGAAAAAAGGAAAAGGGAGGGAGAATGAAGAGACAAGGGAGAGGGAGAGACAAGGAAAGGGAGAGAGAAGGGATAGGGAGAGAGAAGGGAGAGGGAGAGAGAATGGAGTGACAAGGGAGAGAGGAGGGAGAGAGAAGGGAGAGAGAAAGAGAGAGAAGGAAAAGGGAGGGGAAAGGAAAAGGGAGAGAGAATGGAAAGGGAGAGAGAAGGAAGAGGGAGAGAGAAGGAAGATGGAGAGAGAAGGAAGATGGAGAGAGAAGGAAGAGGGAGAGAGAAGGAAGAGGGAGAGAGAATGGAGAGACAAGGGAGAGGTAGAAACAAGGGAGAGGGAGTGACAAGGGATAGGGAGAGAGAAGGAAGAGGGAGAGAGAGAAGGGAGAGAGAGAGAGAGAAGGGAGAGAAAGAGAGTGATGAGGGAGTGACAAGGAAAAGGGAGAGAGGAGGGAGAGGGAGAGAGGAGGGAGAGGGAGAGAGGAGAGAGAGAAGGGAGAGAGAGAGAAGGGAGAGGGATAGACAGAGAGAAGGAAGAGGGTGAGAGAGAATGGAGAGACAAGGGAGAGGTAGAAACAAGGGAGAGGGAGTCACAAGGGATAGGGAGAGAGAAGGAAGAGGGAGAGAGAGAAGGGAGAGAGAGAGAGAAGGGAGAGAAAGAGAGTGATGAGGGAGTGACAAGGAAAAGGGAGAGAGGAGGGAGAGGGAGAGAGAAGGGAGAGGGAGAGAGGAGAGAGAGAAGGGAGAGAGAGAGAAGGGAGAGGGATAGACAGAGAGAAGGAAGAGGGTGAGAGAGAAGGGAAAGGGAGAGAGAGAGAAGGGAGAGGGAGAGAGAGAGTAGAGGGAATGATGAGGGAGTTATAAGGGAGAGAGAGAGAGAAGGGAGGGAGAGAGAGAGAAGGGAGAGGGAAAGCAAAGGAAAGGGGAGGGGAAAGGAAAAGGGAGAGAATGGAGAGACAAGGAAAAGGGAGAGAGATTGGAAAGGGAGAGAGAAGGAAGAGGGAGAGAGAAGGAAGAGGGAGAGAGAAGGAAGATGGAGAGAGAAGGAAGATGGGGAGAGAAGGAAGAGGGAGAGGGAAGGAAGAGGGAGAGAGAATGGAGAGACAAGGGAGAGGTAGAAACAAGGGAGAGGGAGCGACAAGGGATAGGGAGAGAGAAGGAAAAGGGAGAGAGAGAAGGGATAGGGAGAGAGAGAAGTGATAGGGAGAGAGAGAAGGGATACGGAGAGAGAGAAGGTAGATGTAGAGAGAAGGGAGATGGAGAAAGAAGGAAGATGGAGAAGGGAGAGAGAGAGAAGGGAGAGAGAGAGAGTGATGAGGGAGTGACAAGGAAAAGGGAGAGAGAAGGGAGAGGGAGAGAGAAGGGAGAGGGAGAGAGGAGAGAGAGAAGGGAGAGAGAGAAGGGAGAGGGAGAGGGAGAGAGAAGGAAGAGGGTGAGAGAGAAGGGAAAGGGAGAGAGAGAAGGGAGAGGGAATGACGAGGGAGTTATAAGGGAGAGGGAGAGAGAAGGGAGGGGGAGAGAGAGAGAAGGGAGAGGGAGAGGTTTCAAACCACAGAAACATTAACATTCACAGTATTTACAATCTTAACAGAACTCTTATGGAGACAATAAAGGGGGTAGGTGCTCTGGGGAATTTCATACACAAGAGCCCCACAAACAGGGCTGGTTGATGATAAACCAATGAATACCATATTTAAAACCACATAAACATTACAAGTTACAGTACTTACAATCTTTATCAGTACCCTTGTAGACAATAAATGTGGATATATACACACACACACACACACACACACACATTACAGTATGTGGGTGTGTATGTGTACATTATCTCTAGGGGTAGGTGCTATGGACTATTTCATACACAAGAGCCACCCACAACCAGGGCTGGTTGATGATAAACCAATGAATACCATATTTCTAACCGCATAAACATTACAAGTTACAGTACTTACAATCTTTATCAGAACTCTTATAGTCAATAAATGTGGATATGGAGAAGGAAGAGAGAAAGAAAAGGGAGAGAGAAGGGAAAGGGAGAGAGAAGGAAAAGGGAGAGAGAAGGAAAGGGAGAAAAAAGGAAAAGGGAGAGAGAAGGAAAGGGAAGAGAGAATGGAGAGACAAGGGAGAGGGAGAGACAAGGAAAGGGAGAGAGAAGGGATAGGGAGAGAGAAGGGAGAGGGAGAGAGAATGGAGTGACAAGGGAGAGAGAAGGGAGAGAGAAAGAGAGAGAAGGAAAAGGGAGGGGAAAGGAGAAGGGAGAGAGAATGGAAAGGGAGAGAGAAGGAAGAGGGAGAGGGAAGGAAGATGGAGAGAGAAGGAAGATGGAGAGAGAAGGAAGAGGGAGAGAGGAGGAAGAGGGAGAGAGAAGGGAGAGACAAGGGAGAGGTAGAAACAAGGGAGAGGGAGTGACAAGGGATAGGGAGAGAGAAGGAAGAGGGAGAGAGAGAAGGGAGAGAGAGAGAGAAGGGAGAGAAAGAGAGTGATGAGGGAGTGACAAGGAAAAGGGAGAGAGGAGGGAGAGGGAGAGAGAAGGGAGAGGGAGAGAGGAGAGAGAGAAGGGAGAGAGAGAGAAGGGAGAGGGATAGACAGAGAGAAGGAAGAGGGTGAGAGAGAAGGAAAAGGGAGAGAGAGAGAAGGGAGAGGGAGAGAGAGAGAAGGGAGAGGGAGAGAGAGAGAGTAGAGGGAATGATGAGGGAGTTATAAGGGAGAGGGAGAGAGAAGGGAGGGAGAGAGAGAGAGAAGGGAGTGGAGAGAGAGAGAAGGGAGAGGGAAAGCAAAGGAAAGGGGAGGGGAAAGGAAAAGGGAGAGAATGGAGAGACAAGGAAAAGGGAGAGAGATTGGAAAGGGAGAGAGAAGGAAGAGGGAGAGAGAAGGAAGAGGGAGAGAGAAGGGATAGGGAGAGAGAAGGAAAAGGGAGAGAGAAGGAAAAGGGAGAGAGAATGGAGAGACAAGGGAGAGGGAGAGACAAGGAAAGGGAGAGAGAAGGGATAGGGAGAGAGAAGGGAGAGGGAGAGAGAAGGGGGTGACAAGGGAGAGAGGAGGGAGAGAGAAGGGAGAGGGAGAGAGAAGTAAAAGGGAGGGGAAAGGAAAAGGGAGGGGAAAGGAAAAGGGAGAGAGAATGGAAAGGGAGAGAGAAGGAAGAGGGAGGGAGAAGGAAGATGGAGAGAGAAGGAAGATGGAGAGAGAAGGAAGAGGGAGAGAGAAGGAAGAGGGAGAGAGAAGGAAGAGGGAGAGAGAATGGAGAGACAAGGGAGAGGTAGCAACAAGGGAGAGGGAGCGACAAGGGATAGGGAGAGAGAAGGAAGAGGGAGAGAGAGAAGGAAGAGGGAGAGAAAGAAGGAAGAGGGAGAGAAAGAAGGAAGAGGGAGAGAGAGAAGGGATAGGGAGACAGAGAAGGTAGATGTAGAGAGAAGGTAGATGTAGAGAGAAGGGAGATGGAGAAGAAGGAAGATGGAGAAGGGAGAGAGAGAGAGAGAGAGAGAGAGAGAGAGAGAGAGAGAGAGAGAGAGAGAGAGAGAGAGAGAGAGAGAGAGAGAGAGAGAAGGGAGAGAGAGTGATGAGGGAGTGACAAGGAAAAGGGAGAGAGAAGGGAGAGGGAGAGAGAAGGGAGAGGGAGAGAGGAGAGAGAAGGGAGAGAGAGAGAAGAGAGAGGGAGAGACAGAGAGAAGGAAGAGGGTGAGAGAGAAAGGAATGGTTGAGAGAGAGAAGGGAGAGGGAGAGGGAATGATGAGGGAGTTATAAGGGAGAGGGAGAGAGAAGGGAGGGGGAGATAGAGAAGGGAGTGGAGAGAGAGAGAAGGGAGAGGGAGAGCGAAGGAAAGGGAAGGGGAAAGGAAAAGGGAGAGAATGGAGAGATAAGGAAAAGGGAGAGAGCATGGAAAGGGAGAGAGACGGAAGAGGGAGAGAGAAGGAAGAGGGAGAGAGAAGGGATAGGGAGAGAGAAGGGAGAGAAAGGCAGAGGGATAGAGAAGGGAGTGAGAAAAGGGAGAGAGAAAGAAAAGGGAGAGAGAAGGGAAAAGGAGAGAGAAGGAAAAGGGAGAGAGAAGGAAAAGGGAGAGAGAAGGAAAAGGGAGAGAGAATGGAGAGACAAGGGAGAGGGAGAGACAAGGAAAGGGAGAGAGAAGGGATAGGGAGAGAGAAGGGAGAGGGAGAGAGGAGGGGGTGACAAGGGAGAGAGGAGGGAGAGAGAAGGGAGAGGGAGAGAGAAGGAAAGGGGAGCGGAAAGGAAAAGAGAGAGAGAATGGAAAGGGAGAGAGAAGGAAGAGGGAGAGAGAAGGAAGAGGGAGAGAGAAGGAAGAGGGAGAGAGAAGGAAGATGGAGAGAGAAGGAAGATGGAGAGAGAAGGAAGATGGAGAGAGAAGGAAGATGGAGAGGGAAGGAAGAGGGAGAGAGAATGGAGAGACAAGGGAGAGGTAGAAACAAGGCAGAGGGAGCGACAAGGGATAGGGAGAGAGAAGGAAGAGGGAGAGAGAAAAGGGATAGGGAGAGAGAGAAGGGATAGGGAGAGAGAGAAGGGATACGGAGAGAGAGAAGGGATACGGAGAGAGAGAAGGTAGATGTAGAGAGAAGGGAGATGGAGAAAGAAGGAAGATGGAGAAGGGAGAGAGAGAGAAGGGAGAGAGAGAGAGAGAGAGAGAGAGAGTGATGAGGGAGTGACAAGGAAAAGGGAGAGAGGAGGGAGAGGGAGAGAGAAGGGAGAGGGAGAGAGGAGAGAGAGAAGGGAGAGAGAGAGAAGGGAGAGGGATAGACAGAGAGAAGGAAGAGGGTGAGAGAGAATGGAGAGACAAGGGAGAGGTAGAAACAAGGGAGAGGGAGTGACAAGGGATAGGGAGAGAGAAGGAAGAGGGAGAGAGAGAAGGGAGAGAGAGAGAGAAGGGAGAGAAAGAGAGTGATGAGGGAGTGACAAGGAAAAGGGAGAGAGGAGGGAGAGGGAGAGAGAAGGGAGAGGGAGAGAGGAGAGAGAGAAGGGAGAGAGAGAGAAGGGAGAGGGATAGACAGAGAGAAGGAAGAGGGTGAGAGAGAAGGGAAAGGGAGAGAGAGAGAAGGGAGAGGGAGAGAGAGAGAGTAGAGGGAATGATGAGGGAGTTATAAGGGAGAGAGAGAGAGAGAGAGAGAGAGAGAGAGAGAGAGAGAGAGAGAGAGAAGGGAGTGGAGAGAGAGAGAAGGGAGAGGGAAAGCAAAGGAAAGGGGAGGGGAAAGGAAAAGGGAGAGAATGGAGAGACAAGGAAAAGGGAGAGAGATTGGAAAGGGAGAGAGAAGGAAGAGGGAGAGAGAAGGAAGAGGGAGAGAGAAGGAAGATTTAGAGAGAAGGAAGATGGAGAGAGAAGGAAGATGGGGAGAGAAGGAAGAGGGAGAGGGAAGGAAGAGGGAGAGAGAATGGAGAGACAAGGGAGAGGTAGAAACAAGGGAGAGGGAGCGACAAGGGATAGGGAGAGAGAAGGAAGAGGGAGAGAGAAAAGGGATAGGGAGAGAGAGAAGGGATAGGGAGAGAGAGAAGGGATACGGAGAGAGAGAAGGGATACGGAGAGAGAGAAGGGATACGGAGAGAGAGAAGGTAGATGTAGAGAGAAGGGAGATGGAGAAAGAAGGAAGATGGAGAAGGGAGAGAGAGAGAAGGGAGAGAGAGAGAGAGAGAGAAGGAGAGAGAGTGATGAGGGAGTGACAAGGAAAAGGGAGAGAGAAGGGAGAGGGAGAGAGAAGGGAGAGGGAGAGAGGAGAGAGAGAAGGGAGAGAGAGAGAAGGGAGAGGGAGAGGGAGAGAGAAGGAAGAGGGTGAGAGAGAAGGGAAAGGGAGAGAGAGAGAAGGGAGAGGGAATGACGAGGGAGTTATAAGGGAGAGGGAGAGAGAAGGGAGGGGGAGAGAGAGAGAATGGAGAGGGAGAGAGAGAGAGAAGGGAGAGGGAGAGAGAGAGAAGGGAGAGGGAGAGGTTGAGAAGGGAGAGAGAGAGAAGGGAAAGGGAGAGAGAGAAGGGAGGTCAGGTGTTCAGGATATCCAAGCTTCAACACAGATGCTTTAATCAGTCCCTGCTTCAGCACAGGTGGCTCAATCAGGGTCTCTGTCTTCAAACAAGCCTCTGTTTGAGCCACTTGTGCTGAAGCTGTAAAATTGTGCTGAAGCTGTAAAATCCTGAAATTCAGACCAGTTTGGGGGATTAAGGACTTGAGTTGAGCAGCCATGTGTTCAAATTCTATGATACCTATTATTTACATTTGCATCTAGAGTGCTCTTTAGAAGCGGTTTGTCTCACTTAAGAGTGATTAGAATAGGCCGCAAAATCTTTTGCTGTGTACAGGAAAAAAGAGGCATAACAAACCAAGGCTGCCATCTCTTTATATCACAAGGTTACTCAGCAAACATAACAGAAAAACACAGAGAATACACAGAACAATGCAAAGAGCCACCCACATACAGAACTGGTTGATGATAAACCAATGAATACCAAATTTCAAACCACAGAAACATTAACATTCACAGTATTTACAATCTTTAACAGAACTCTTATGGAGACAATAAAGGGGGTAGGTGCTCTGGGGAATTTCATACACATGAGCCCCACAAACAGGGCTGGTTGATGATAAACCAATGAATACCATATTTAAAACCACATAAACATTACAAGTTACAGTACTTACAATCTTTATCAGAACTCTTATAGTCAATAAATGTGGATATGGAGAAGGGAGAGAGAAAGAAAAGGGAGAGAGAAGGGAAAGGGAGAGAGAAGGAAAGGGGAGAGAGAAGGAAAGGGAGATAGAAGGAAAAGGGAGAGAGAAGGAAAAGGAAGAGAGAATGGAGAGACAAGGGAGAGGTAGAAACAAGGGAGAGGGAGCGACACGGAAAGGGAGAGAGAAGGGATAGGGAGAGAGAAGGGAGAGGGAGAGAGAATGGAGTGACACGGGAGAGAGGAGGGAGAGAGAAGGGAGAGAGAAGGAGAGAGAAGGAAAAGGGAGGGGAAAGGAAAAGGGAGAGAGAAGGAAGAGGGAGAGAGAAGGAAGAGGGAGAGAGAAGGAAGAGGGAGAGAGAAGGAAGAGGGAGAGAGAAGGAAGAGGGAGAGAGAAGGAAGAGGGAGAGAGAATGGAGAGACAAGGGAGAGGTAGAAACAAGGGAGAGTGAGCGACAAGGGATAGGGAGAGAGAAGGAAGAGGGAGAGAGAGAAGGGAGAGAGAGAGAGAAGGGAGAGAAAGAGAGTGATGAGGGAGTGACAAGGAAAAGGGAGAGAGAAGGGAGAGGGAGAGAGAAGGGAGAAGGAGAGAGGAGAGAGAGAAGGGAGAGAGAGAGAAGGGAGAGGGAGAGACAGACAGAAGGAAGAGGGTGAGAGAGAAGGGAAAGGGAGAGAGAGAGAAGGGAGAGGGAGAGAGAGAGGTAGAGGGAATGATGAGGGAGTTATAAGGGAGAGGGAGAGAGAAGGGAGGGGGAGAGAGAGAGAAGGGAGTGGAGAGAGAGAGAAGGGAGAGGGAGAGCGAAGGAAAGGGGAGGGGAAAGGAAAAGGGAGAGAATGGAGAGACAAGGAAAAGGGAGAGATATTGGAAAGGGAGAGAGAAGGAAGAGGGAGAGAGAAGGAAGAGGGAGAGAGAAGGAAGAGGGAGAGAGAAGGAAGAGGGAGAGAGAAGGGATAGGGAGAGAGAAGGGAGAGAGAAGGCAGAGGGATAGAGAAGGGAGTGAGAAAAGGGAGAGAGAAGGGAGAGAGAAAGGAGAGAGAAAGAAAAGGGAGAGAGAAAGAAAAGGGAGAGAGAAGGAAAGGGAGAGAGAAGGAAAAGGGAGAGAGAACGAAAGGGAGAGAGAATGGAGAGACAAGGGAGAGGGAGAGACAAGGAAAGGGAGAGAGAAGGGATAGGGAGAGAGAAGGGGGTGACAAGGAAGAGAGGAGGGAGAGAGAAGGGAGAGGGAGAGAGAAGGAAAAGGGAGGGGAAAGGAAAAGGGAGAGAGAATGGAAAGGGAGAGAGAAGGAAGAGGGAGAGAGAAGGAAGATGGAGAGAGAAGGAAGAGGGAGAGAGAAGGAAGAGGGAGAGAGAAGGAAGAGGGAGAGAGAAGGAAGAGGGAGAGAGAAGGAAGAGGGAGAGAGAAGGAAGAGGGAGAGAGAAGGAAGAGGGAGAGAGAATGGAGAGACAAGGGAGAGGTAGAAACAAGGGAGAGGGAGCGACAAGGGATAGGGAGAGAGAAGGAAGAGGGAGAGAGAGAAGGGATAGGGAGAGAGAGAAGGGATAGGGAGAGAGAGAAGGGATACGGAGAGAGAGAAGGTAGATGTAGAGAGAAGGGAGATGGAGAAGAAGGAAGATGGAGAAGGGAGAGAGAGAGAGAGAGAGAGAGAGAGAGAGAGAGAAGGGAGAGAGAGAGAGTGATGAGGGAGTGACAAGGAAAAGGGAGAGAGAAGGGAGAGGGAGAGAGAAGGGAGAGGGAGAGAGGAGAGGGAGAGAGGAGAGAGAAGGGCGAGAGAGAGAAGAGAGAGGGAGAGACAGAGAGAAGGAAGAGGGTGAGAGAGAAAGGAATGGTTGAGAGAGAGAAGGGAGAGGGAGAGGGAATGACGAGGGAGTTATAAGGGAGAGGGAGAGAGAAGGGAGGGGGAGAGAGAGAAGGGAGAGGGAGAGAGAGAGAGAAGGGAGAGGGAGAGAGAGAGAAGGGAGAGGGAGAGGTTGAGAATGGAAAGAGAGAGAAGGGAAAGGGAGAGAGAGATGGGAGGTCAGGTGTTCAGGATATCCAAGCTTCAACACAGATGCTTTAATCAGTCCCTGCTTCAGCACAGGTGGCTCAATCAGGGTCTCTGTCTTCAAACAAGCCTCTGTTTGAGCCACTTGTGCTGAAGCTGGAAAATCCTGAAATTCAGACATGTTTCGTGGCTTAAGGACTTGAGTTGAGCAGCCATTTGTTCAAATTCTATTATACTTTTTATTTACATTTGCATCTAGAGTACTCTTTAGAAGCGGTTTGTCTCACTTCAGAGTGGCTAGGATAGGCCGCAAAAGCCATTGAGGTTTACAGGGAAAAAAAGAGGCATAACAAACTAAGGCTGCCATCTCTTTATATCACAAGGTTACTCAGCAAACTTAACAGAAAAAACACAGAGAATACACAGAACTATGCAAAGAGCCACCCACAAACAGGGCTGGTTGATGATAAACCAATGAATACCATATTTCAAACCAAAGAAAAATTAACATGTACAGTATTTAAAGTACGTGAATGTGACCGCAATCACCGTTATGAATAGGTATATAGGATCAAACGACAGGTGCTCAAGGGGTATAGATATAATGTTTATCAGAGTTGATCAAAAAAGATTTGATCAGAAGAGTTCCCCTTATATACAGCACTCTATTGTCATTCGTATGGTAAAGGTAGACAACAATTGGTCTTGCAGTATATTACTGCAGATCTGTCAGGTTGGCCAGAATCACTGCGGATATCAGAAAATAATAAAATTTTATTAATTCTACATAGATAATTAAAAACACATATACATGATTAAAAATCCCTTTTTGTGGCTGATATGTAAATAGGATGAGGATTATTTGAATCTATTGCCATATATCATCATATCATGACTCTCAGAGTAATAACAGCAGGTCTGTAATTGATTTGTATGTGGCTAGCTAGCAAACAAATTGGTCTTGCAGTATATTACTGCAGATCTGTCAGGTTGGCCAGAATCACTGCGGATATCAGAAAATAATAAAATTTTATTAATTCTACATAGATAATTAAAAACACATATACATGATTAAAAATCCCTTTTTGTGGCTGATATGTAAATAGGATGAGGATTATTTGGATCTATTGCCATATATCATCATATCATGACTCTCAGAGTAATAACAGCAGGTCTGTAATTGATTTGTATGTGGCTAGCTAGCAAACAAATTGGTCTTGCAGTATATTACTGCAGATCTGTCAGGTTGGCCAGAATCACTGCGGATATCAGAAAATAATAAAATTTTATTAATTCTACATAGATAATTAAAAACACATATACATTATTAAAAATCCCTTTTTGTGGCTGATATGTAAATAGGATGAGGATTATTTGAATCTATTGCCATATATCATCATATCATGACTCTCAGAGTAATAACAGCAGGTCTGTAATTGATTTGCATGTGGCTAGCTAGCAAACAAATTGGTCTTGCAGTATATTACTGCAGATCTGTCAGGTTGGCCAGAATCACTGCGGATATCAGAAAATAATAACATTTTATTAATTCTACATAGATAATTAAAAACACATATACATGATTAAAAATCCCTTTTTGTGGCTGATATGTAAATAGGATGAGGATTATTTGGATCTCTTGCCATATATCATCATATCATGACTCTCAGAGTAATAACAGCAGGTCTGTAATTGATTTGTATGTGGCTAGCTAGCAAACAAATGTTGGCAAAAATCACAGTTTGAGATCATATCATAACTCACAGAGTAATAACAGCAGGTCTGTAAATGTTTTGTATGTTATTAACTCGCAGATAGATACTTGCAAAATTCACCATTCAAACCACAATCACTGTCTAACATATATACTGGTATTGCTGCTCTGAATAGATAATTTACAGGGCAACTCTTCTGATCAAATCTTTTTTGATCAACTGATAAACATTTACAGTATTTACAATCTTTATCAGAACTCTTATAGAGACAATAAAAAGTGGATATATATACACACACACACACACACACACACACACACACACACACACACACACACACACACACACACACATTACAGTATGTGGGTGTGTATGTGTGTATATTATCTCTAGGGGTAGTTGCTCTGGGCTATTTCATACACAAGAGCCCCACAAACAGGGGTGGTTGAGCCTTTCAGGTACAGACACATCTCAAATAAACACTGATACCTTATGAATATTTCTCTATTAAACAGAAAGTAATCAGCAGCTTTGTGCTTTTTCAGTAACAGACCCTCTTTAATCACAGAAGATTCCCAGAGATAAAAAAATAAAGCAACTTACTGTATTTGAGACACACACCACTCGGTTAAACACTTTGAATTAAAGCCCAGGCCCATCTGACATCACATGATCAGTGACCAATTAGAGAATTTGTAGCAGACAAAAAAACTACAGTGCCCATGAAGCTTTGCTGCAAACTCATCCTGGAGTTCAAGAGTTTACAATGATTGATGTCTTACAACTGGGAGTGAGACAAATTGTAACAAAAACTAAATGTATCTATTCTGCTTATTGTAATGTCAGTGTGTGTGTCTGAGGTCCAGGGATATGTCATTTAATTGTGTGTGTGTGTGTGTGTGTGTGTGTATGTGTGTGTGTCATCTTAAATCAATCTATTCTTAACAAATAAAAATATTTTACATGTACTAATTCTCTAATTTCTTTTAATTCACTATGAATTGACTGAATTATTTTAGTATTTTTCTCTCCGCTCTTAATTATTGCTTAATTATATATTTTTTCATGTTTGTGGTTCTGAATCCACACATTAGGAAGTATAGACAGTTGCTTTCTTTCTTTCTTGCTTTCTTGCTCTCTTGCACTCTTGCACTCTTGCACTCTTGCACTCTTGCACTCTTGCACTCTTGCACTCTTGCACTCTTGCACTCTTGCACTCTTGCACTCTTGTGGAGAGGGAGTGGCTCAGTGAGTAAAAGACACTGAGTGGCACTGAGAGTTTGAAGCCTGGGGCCTGGTTCAATTCCTGGTGTCAGATCCTTGTGACCTTGGGCAAGTCACTTTATCTCCCTGTGCCTCAGGCACCAAAAACATAGATTGTAAGCTCCATGGGGCAGGGACCTATATTATATTATTATAAATTATATTATTATATTATTGAGCATTTCCCATTTTAAATGCAAAATTACTAACTAATATGTTTTTCTCCTTGTGCTATGAAATGCCTTATTTGAATCCAAAACTCATTGTATGAGGATAGACGCCATTGATTTTTCTTTCATTATTGCACATATGAATGTACAGCTGCAGCAGCAGCGGCCTTTATTCGAACACTTCACGCTGTGTATACTTCAGAATACCCATGTAGTGGCACGTGATCTCTTCCAACCTTCCCGCCTTATCACCCACTATCACTGCTTACTGAATAGCAGTAGGCATTAAGTGCTTGATAAGTGGCTTATGAACGCTTACTGCATAGGCGTGTGTGTGTGTCTGTGTCTATCTGAGGTACTGAGATACAGTAGGTCATTTAATTGTGTGTGTGCATGTACAAACTAAAAAAAAGTAACAGTGTTATTATAGCAATTACCAGTGTTACAAATATAGAAGTGCAAATAGCTAAAATGTAAGGAATCTACCGTTTTTTTTAAAAAAGGGGGGGACTATTCCATTGTGCATTTCACTTAATGTGACTTATTACCTTGCAATTAGATTTCTAGATATCTCTTGTATTTTCTAGGGTTACTCTTTGGGAGTACACTGGCGACACACTTTATTCGAGCTTGGCTAGTCCCACGAATTCGGGTATACCCGGGTGTATTGAGGTTTGTGACTGTTTTCTGCCCGAGTGCATTGAGTTATTTTCCAGGCAGGGATTGAAGCATTTTATTCCCGCTGGCTGCAATACTGCACAGTATATATATATATACTGCATTACAATTCATGAATTTATGCCATCTGGCAGACACGCGAAGCATTGCAGCCTATTAAATCCTAATCATTATCATTTAACAGATCAGCCGCCCATCAGCCAGGCATGAACCCAGGCTGGGAAGGCAAATGCAACGGGGCTTGTCAGAGGTGAGGAGCGGCGCATTCCAGGTATCTGCCAGGTACATACCGGGTATTTGCTCTAATAAAGTGTGTCGGTGCAGTATGTGTGAGAGCAAGAGACGGGTTGAGTGAAAGAAATAGAGTGGGAGTCAGGGTGAAAAAATGGAGAGAAGGGAAAGTGAGAGAGAAGGGAATGTGAGATAGAAGGGAAAATGAGAGAGAAGGGAGAGGGAGAGAGAAGGGAGAGGGAGAGAGAGCAGAGGTAAAGAGTGGTGTTTAAAGAGGGGGCAGTTTTAGTCGGGGAAGTAAGGCAAGGGTCATATCGAGAGAGATAAAGGGGGAGTGAGTGATAAAGGGAGAGAGAAAGGGGGAGAGAATGAGCTCTTAAAACAGGACTGCTTTAATGTTTTTAAAGCCTAAGAAATCAGATCAACATACACTGAAAATGAAGGATTTTTTAAAACCGATCGAATTGGCAGAACCAGACTGAAACAGCTTCGTACAAAGCCTTTTTAGATACAGATTGGACATGGGAGAAGGGCTTGCAGCATAGCAAACCATGCCAATTCGCATCTAGAGTGCTCTTTCGAAGTGATTTGTCTCACTTCAGAGTTTCTAGACTAGGCCGCAAAATCCTTTACGGTGTACAGGAAAAAAGAGACATAAAATACCAAGTCTATTTCAAAACAATGAATGCAACTTAAAGACTCAACATATCTGGCTGATGAATGCAAGGGTTAAACCTGGGAATACTATATTTTCAGTGTGACATGACCCTATTAAGATGCATTTCTCAAGGTTTACAAGTTACTGTATGGTTATTTTGCTGTTTAAAGTTTTTCTACCTTTTTTTGTTTAATTTCTTGAAATTACCTATGTACTGGTAGGAAGATAAATGTTTGAACAGGGGTTCTCAACTCCAGTACTCAAGCCTGTCCAACAGGTCAGGTTTTCAGGATATCCCACCTTAAGCACATGTGGTTCCATCAGGGGCTCAGTTTTCAACCAAGCCTCTGATTGAGCCAAGATATATGACACATATTACTAATGCAGGAATAAGTCATCAGAAATAGGCCCCTTGTTCAAAACAATATAACCATTTTCTCCTGGGATGTTGGAAGCATTAATATGCCTGATGACGCCATATGCTGGGCACAATGACCGAGATAGCAGCTGAGAGAAAGAGCAGAGAATGTAATAGTGTTTAAAATTGTTTCCCAATAGCTCAGATATAGCGATCAGTGAAAGAACAGTGTCCCATCAGCAGTGGCTGGACTGGATGTCTTGCTCACAAGTGCTATGTAATGTGGAAAAATGTTGCACACCAAAAATCAAAATAAATCTGAGATACTAATACCAGTGGGAGTCCGAGTGAAAAAATGGAGAGAAGGGAGAGTGAGAGAGAAGGGAGCGAGAAGGGAGTGGGAGAGGGAGAAGAGGTAGAGAGAGGTGATTAAAGATTGATTAGTTTGAGTCAGGGGAAGTGGGGCAAGGGTCATATAGAAGGAGATAAAGGGGGAGTGAGTGATAAAGGGAGAGAGAAAAGTTGAGAGATAAAGGGGGAGAGAATGAGCACTAAAAACAGGACTGCTATAACGTCTTGAAAGCCTAAGAAATCAGATCAACATACATAGACCTGAAAATGGAGGATTTTTTAAACCGATCGAATTGGCAGAACCAGACTGAAACAGCTTCTTATCAGCCGTCTACCACTGAGATGTATATTCTTTCAGTGGTAGAGAATGTATCATACCCTCCATTAGCAGTGTCTGATTACAATGGCTGCAGTGAAAGAAGTTAGGGTTAGGGTATCCTGAAAACCTGGCCTGTTTGCGGCTCTCGAGGACTGGAACTGTGCAGGCCTGGCTTACAGCATAGCAAAGTAGGCCAATTCACATAAAGAGAGCTATTTAGAAGTGGTTTGCCTCACTTCAGAGTTACTAGAATAGGCCACAAAATCCTTTGCGGTGTACAGGAAAAAAGAGGCATAACATACCAAGGCTGCCATCTCTTAATATTACAAGGTTACTAGATGCTCTGCAGAATTTTATAAATGCAGTAATTAATTGAAGCCAACTAAAGTGTCACTAATTTTAAATATCTTGGCATTTGGTTTCACTCCCATTTAAAATTTGAGTTGCATATTGATAATCTGACATCCAAAATCATTGCCAAACTGGGTGTACTTTATAGGAACAAATCCTCCCTAGGCCAAGGTGCATGATGGGTTAACTTTTGTATCTTACAGACATGCTTAAATGTAGTTAGTACTGCATTGCTGTGAACAGGACACATAGTGGAAAGTTACCTTAATTAAGAGAAACTCTCCAGAGTTGTATGGGAGTCTCCTGGGCCCTCCCCTAGGTCATGCTTATAGTGCCAGCAACGCGACTGGCGAAGTGACGGGTGACGTCACCTGCGAAAGTTATAATTTAACTTTCGGGGATGTCGCTGGCGACATGGGCATTGATTGGTTCAGAGGCTGTCACATGTGGCGACAGCCTCTGAAAAATCTGATTTCCCCAGCTCCAAATTTTGAGTCGCCAGCGTTACTCCCGTCGCGTCGCACTTACTATAAGCGCTGCCTAACTGGGATGTATACTGAATGCCTGGATGTGTTCTCTGACACATTTGTACAGCAGAGAAATGTGCCAGACTCTCAACTGTGGCAAAGCTGATAGTATACTCAGGACTGCGTGCAGTAAAAATTGATCACATAATAGCAACTATTGGGAGTCCCCTGGTTGTTGATGACATCATGAGCGCTATCCTGAGTGTCATAGAATGCTGAAATATATCCAAAGCTATGTATCCAATAAATTGAGCAGAAAGAGATAGGGGAAACTGTCCAAGCATTGCTGGAGTCAGAGGTAATATGGACCGCAGCCAGTTTGTTCAACTATCTGGGCTGTGGAAATACCAGATGGGTAGTGTAGGGTGGCTGTGCACTGTAGAACCCTAAACACAGTAGTGCCACTGTTGGTCGCTGTCATCGCTGACGTAGTTACTTTGGTGGAACATATGCTGTGAAGTATGTATATACAATTATACCAAGGTACAAAAATAGGAGAATGAGAAAAGGAACATAGAGTAGTACGTCTTTGGCTAAGAGAAGAAGAAACCACTTGATTGTCTCTCTCTCTCTCTCTCTCTTTTTAGATATATATATATATATATATATATATATTTATATTTATTTATAAATAAATATATATATATAAAAAAAGAGAGAGAGAGAGAGAGAGAGAGAGAGAGAGAGAGAGAGAGATACTGACTGCACTGCACACAGATAGTGAGTATAACATGACCACACAATTATTACCCTATTTATTATTATCCTCTATCTACTCTATAATTCTTGATGCAATTCCTCAGATATACTACATACATTGTATCATTAATATGTCAGTGAGTTGACTGTATTACCCTGTTAATTTAATGTAATCATGTATGGTTATAACTCTGTTCCCAGGTCATTCTTGAAAATGAGAGGTAACTCTCACTGTATTACTTCCTGGTAAACATTTTATAAATACATAATCTAGTTTTTGTTAAACGAGTATAAATGGCTATTGGATTTCAGAGCGCCCTCCTGGATGCTACAAATGTGGGCGCAATGGTGTCTCACCAGTACACATATAGCAAATAGAAACAAAGAAACACAGAGTTTACAGCAGGTACAACCAAGGAATCCTTTCAGATAAAGGGATTCATCAACTGTAATACTCAATAGGTGGTATATCTCCTGACATGCACATGCGGCCTACACTATCTAGGCCATACGAAACGAACAATGTGCAAAAAGTTTTTAGAACATCGGCGCACTAATGTCAAGGGATTCGTAGTCCTTTCAGTAGCTATCAGGAAGGTGATAAACCAAATCAAGGAATTTTCTGATAAGGGGATATCAAGGGCTCAAGAGCACTATAGTCAGAGATGTACAGCGGTTCCTATGTAAATCTGAAGAGTCATTTAAAATGCATGCCCATTAAGTAATAGATATTGCAAGCTTACAAAAACTGTTGAATACAGGGACACCGATATAATCTAATACAATTAAAATTAGAATTTGAGATTGTATTATGCTTAATGAACCATTTATTGAACAAAACAGCCAGCAAATAAACGAGTGCACAGAGATATCTTCATAAGATCCCCTAATATTCTCTAAGTAGGTGGAGCATTATGAACTTTTCCCACTTTTGTTATATGAAGGGGTGATTAGATTTTCTAGGCCCAACGCCTGGAACAGGTTGAAATGTAACTTACACGAATAGCTTTGGGCAAACCTCAATGAATGAAAAGTGTTATGATATTGCCTAGATTGAATAGGATGCCTACCGAGCAGACATTATGTATTAACATTGTTTCCCATTTTGATTTTATCATTTTATTATTGTTAGAACTTTAATAAAAATTATTTTAACTTTAGTTCCTATATGGATTTCACTAGCACTATAAGTGCTATAATGAAAACACTTGGGTGAAAAAAAGAAAAATACTTTTAACCATTAAGTTTTTTTCTCATTATGGCTTTTTAAAAATATATTCATACCCATAATTACTTGCACTTTTATGTTTATTATTATTCATGTATGTTTAATAAATGGGCATCAAAGTGTCAAGGACCAAATAATACCTCTCTTAAAATGTTATTGTTGAGTTTTCCCTAGCTGAGGATGTTTGAGCTCATTCATATGTATTTTTATTCATGTCAATTTTATGCCATTATTTATTTTATTATATTTATTTAAAAAATCTTTTACCCAAGGAGCTGACAGTCAACCCATTTCACATGCTGGGAGGAGGTAAACTTAGGTCATATAGTGTTACACTGGCGACACACTTTATTCGAGCTGGGCTAGTCCCACGAATTCGGGTATACCCGGGTGTATTGAGGTTTGTGACTGTTTTCTGCCCGAGTGCATTGGGTTATTTTCCAGTCAGGGATTGAAGCATTTTATTCCCGCTGGCTGCAATACTGCACAGTATATATATATATACTGCATTACAATTCATGAATTTATGCCATCTGGTAGACACGCGAAGCATTGCAGCCTATTAAATCCTAATCATTATCATTTAACAGATCAGCCGCCCGTCAGCCAGGCATGAACCCAGGCTGGGAAGGCAAACACAACGGGGCTTGTCAGAGGTGAGGAGCGGCGCATTCCAGGTATCTGCCAGGTACATACTGGGTATTTGCTCGAATAAAGTGTGTCGGTGCAGTATACCACTGAATTTATTTGCACCAATCACCATCTATAGACATTGCACTCCCAGTGTATAAATTGGGGGCTGTTCCCCATCTGGGTTATCTCAGATGAAGTCACCTAGTGGCGAAATGCATTACGAGTTAGTGTTGGAGCATTTGCCACCAGCTAGCATGAGCTAGAACCCGTTGCCTTAGCTGCAGCACTCCTAGGCTGTGCAGAGGCACCCTGTATGATCACAGAGCTTTGTCAGCTGTTTGGAGACCAGCTACTGCGGGCCCAGGGAATCCCTTTCCTGATACAGGAAGTAGTCATATGTTTTTAAACGTATTGCGAGGGAGTGGGGGCTTCTATATACACTGGCGACACACTTTATTCGAGCTCGGCTAGTCCCACGAATTCGGGTATACCCGGGTGTATTGAGGTTTGTGACTGTTTTCTGCCCGAGTGCATTGAGTTATTTTCCAGGCAGGGATTGAAGCATTTTATTCCCACTGGCTGCAATACTGCACAGTATATATATATATACTGCATTACAATTCATGAATTTATGCCATCTGGTAGACACGCGAAGCATTGCAGCCTATTAAATCCTAATCATTATCATTTAACAGATCAGCCGCCCATCAGCCAGGCATGAACCCAGGCTGGGAAGGCAAATGCAACGGGGCTTGTTAGAGGTGAGGAGCGGCGCATTCCAGGTATCTGCCAGGTACATACTGGGTATTTGCTCGAATAAAGTGTGTCGGTGCAGTATGTCTTGGGGCTTTTTTTATATGAATTGGAGGGGTTTTATGTGCATTGGGGAGGTGGGTGGTTGTGTGAATTTGGGGGTTGCAGATTTTTTTGTATGTATTTGGGGGTGGGAATTTTTTTGCATTGGGGTGGTTTTTTTTTGGCATATATTTTGTGGGTGGAATTATGTGAGGGAGAGGGAATTGAGTCAGAGTGTTGTAATTGATGGAAGGGTGAGAGGAGAGAGGGAGAGAGAGAGTGAGGAAAAGAGGGAGTAGGGGTAAGAAATACATGTGAGGGGGGGTAGGTTTAGAGGGAGAGTTGGGTAATTGATGGCGGGGGGAGAGTGAGAGGTGAGACAGAGGGAAGAAAAATACATGGGAAAAGGGAGGGAAATAGAGAGGGCCTACAAAGTGTAAAATGGGGGGGTTTGTGAGGTGTGAAATAGGCCTTGCAACACTACCATTTGAGTAAAAGTTGTGCCCTAAAAAAAATGTCATGGTAGGTGTGCTATGGGGTAGGGAGGGGGGCCTGATCCTTGCATTTGTCCTGGGCCCCAAGATTTCTGCTGGCGGCCCTACTGACAAGGGATTCCTCAAATTGGGCCCAGCAGAAGCTACTTCCCAAGCAAGCAATTGCCTTTTTATATTATTTGTTCTGCTTTTTACTATTACCAGTATATATATGTAACATCGCCAAAAGAAGGGTCGTGCGGTCACTGCTGTATTTCATCTCCTGTCTGCACCGCTGATAAGAGGCATAGAGGAATTTGTGAGGGCGGACCCTCGCTCTCGCAGAGGGGAGGGGTTTGATGTCTGTCTGTGTGTGTGTGTGTGTGAGAGGGAGAGAGAGAGTGTGTGTGTAAGAGGGAGAGTGTGTGTGTGTGTGTGTGTGTGTGTGTGTGTGTGTGTGTGTGTGTGTGTGTGTGTGTGTGTGTGTGTGTGTCACCCACCCTGTTTCCCTCTGTCTCACTTTCTGTCGCCCTCTGTCTCACTTTCTGTCACCCTCTGTCTCACTTTCTGTCACCCTCTGTTTCCCCCTGTCACCCTCTGTCTCACCCTGTCACCCTTTGTCTCACCCTGTCACCCTGTGTCACACCATGTCACCCATTTTCTCCCTGTCAACCTCTGTATCTCTCGGTATCACCCTGTCATTCTCTGTCTCACCCTGTCACCCTCTGCCTCACCCTGTCACCCTCTGCCTCACCCTGTCACCCTCTGCCTCACCCTATCTCACACACTCTCTGTGTCTCACACACTCTCTGTGTCTCACACACTCTCTGTGTCACACACACACGCACACTCTCTCTGTGTCACACACACACTCTTAACAAGGACTAATTGTAGTATAATGTAATACAATAAATAAACATGTCAAAAACGAATGTTGTTCTTACTAGGAATTTATTCAATTTTTTTTAAAGCGGGCCTGGGGCGGGGCTAGGTGATGAGTAGATTTTTTTGTTCAGCGAGTAGATTTTTGGGTGATTTGTCAACCACAATATATATATATATATATATATATATATATATATGTAAGGGGGCCACTCCCGGCTTCCCTGATGTTCCTTTGCCCCTTGCCTTACCCCTGTGGCAGTGGGGGAAGGGGATGGCGACTTTTCCCAGTTGGCGCCGCTATCTGTGCCGGCGCCGTCGGGGGCCCTGATGCTCGAGCATGCGCAGATAGCCACAGCGGCCATGTTGTGTTTGGTGCGAGGTTCGCGCAATACGCAGAGGTTGGCAAGGGTAGTGGTGGCCATTACAAGTGTACAGGAGATCTGGTAGGTTGCGCAGGTGCAGTTATGTGTAGCGGTGGCCACTACAGCTTTGCACAGGTGCAGTAGAGACCGCGCACACAGTCCCCATAGGAAAGAGGTTCTGAGTGGACTACATCCCCCAGCAGCCTCTGGTGAATGCCCTATGTTCCCTGTCACCTGCAACCAACCAGCCACTGAGACTTGCAGATTCTCTGCAGCAGGGAATTTGATACATTGTTTTGTGCAGTCAGGAAGCAGACTGGGAAGCACATGAGTGAGTGAGACTTAGGGGACAAAGGGGGAAAGAAGGTGGGCAGAGAGCTGCGAGATTCTGCCCTAGGCCAGAAATCCCCAGGCTAGAGTTGAGGCCCTGACTTCCCACTAGTGAGGGTGGGTGGTCACAGGGACAGGCCCTAGTACAGGAACCTGTCACTTTAGAGAGAGAGAGAAGTGAAGGAAGCAGAGACTGTCGCAGCACCATTACAGAGGTTTAGGATCAGACCTCTTCAAGCACAGCAGCAACCAACCGGGTGGGATCGCCCTGGAAGGTAACCCTGACGTATCTTCACCGTCGGATCCTTTGCGAAGTCTGTTTGCAGGTCCTAGCGCTGGAGCGCTCGGCAGGTAACATCCATAAGTGCACCAACTATAAATCAGTACATAGTGGCTGTGCAGTCACACACACACATACCTTACTTTGGGGGTGAGGTTGTGGTGTGGGGAGTTGGACATGGTGTGGGTACACGGTGAGGGGTTGCATCCTGCGAGACACGTGAGTTACTGTGTCTCCTAGAAGAGAGACACTTAATGTATGACATGCATAGTTATGTTACTGTTAGAAAAGTCACTGTTCTTTTATATGCTGTGTGCGTGATATTATATTATTGTCCTGTGAGGAACAACTCCCGCTCTGCTTGGAGCCATCACAGGTGGAGGCGCTGCACCATATAGTATTGTTCAGGAGGATACACCCCAGGCTCTCATTGGCGGAGGCTCAGGCCTCCTGTGAGCCTCACAGGTAAAGCACCACACTGGGTAATACATATAGCTCCCCTCACATGCACCCTATCTGCGATTGGGTGGGGGAATATGGGTTACATATATATATATATATATATATATATATATATATATATATATATATATATATATATATAGTACCGACACACTTTATTCGAGTGTGGCCGGTACCGCAAGCCGGGAGATTTCCCGGCTTGCTAGTGGCCGCCCCTCGGCGTGCCGCGCGTCATAGACGCGCGGTCACGCGTCTTCGGGAGCGTGCGCCCCCTGCACGCGCGTCCAGGGGCTCCCCGAGGGAGCCCTGGTGTCCCGCGATCGCGGGACAGCGGCAGGGGGTTCCGGGGGACCCGGCGGACCCGGCAGCGGTAGGGAGAGCGCCCCGATCGGAGGGCGCTCTTCCGCTGCTTCGGCGCGCGCCCGTCACTCTCGGGCGCGCGCCAGGCTACTGCTGCGGCCAAGAACGGGCAAATGCTCGAATAAACTTGGCCGCAGCAGTATATATATATATATATATATATATATATATATATATATATATATATATATATATATATATATATATATATACTTATTATTAGGCTATAACTGCAGCACTGATTATTGTGCTACCTAGTTCTTGTTGGTTCTTAATAGATTGCTATGAGGGATATTGTTATATGCACTTATGATATAATACACCTCATTTAGCAATCAGGACGCCACACTCCATATATTTTAGCACCCTCCCCATCAGTTACATATGTTGCTGGTACCATGGTTTTTTACCTCACTACTTCTTATTGGGACTCACACTGGTACTGTCATTTAGCGCATGAATATTTATTTTGTTCTAACAAAATTAACACAGTATAGGAAAATATGCATTTGTCAGAGGGAAAGGCCAATAATCTGGAGTCAGGTCACCCTAATGTATATTAAAAATAAACACAGGCCTGTCTGATACTCCCTGATATTATAAAGTAAAGAGGCCACTCTATAATAAATATTTACACAGGCCTTTTTAAGTCTGTCCCTAATAATCTGTAATCAGGAGGTCATTATAAGTGTTAAACAGTAGTGGTACTGTGATATTAAAGTGACAATCCCATACAAGTTTAATTCAGCCCAAATCCACACAATAATGTTAATAAATGCATTATAAATATCACATGACCATATGTATACTGTCTTAGTTCATGGCTGTGTTATTACATCATTACATGTGTAATTAAATCCGTGACATTCTCAGGCTCCCCCCTTCTGTGACAATCATACAGCCGGGCCGTTACATTGCAACACACTAATCCCGCCCCTAGTGACATCACGTAATCAGTAACCAGTCAGAGAAGCTAGCAGGCAAAGAACTACATTTCCCACAATGCACCTCGTGGAGTGTGGCTAGCAGCTACACCTTCTCTCACTAGTTTGTCTCCTGCGAGCTTCCGTACACAGCGTCTTGTTAGAGTGGGGCGTGGACATGTGTAAACTTCAATGGTGGGAAAATGAGACAGTTTTAGCTGCTAGCTGAGCAGTGGTACAGCGCTCTGTAGAAGGCGCTCTCAGTCGGGTGAGTGATTTTTCAATGTGTGTGTTTATTTTATTTCATTTCTCATTTTACTTTCACTTTTAAGTACTGCTGTGAGCCGATTCCTCCATTGAAGGAGGAGCTATGAGGCCAACCTATCACAGCTACTGTACCATCCTCAGTTGCTTTCAGTATACTGATTAATCCACGGCACAGAATATGCAACTTCAAATACATCTATCAACTGTCTATATGTTAAGCCCCCGGACAAGCATTTGCTTGTTAGTTATACACTAGTTTCATACAAGCACTTCACACAGGGGGCTTCAACTTAGGTAGTACTTGACCGGCCGGTCTGAGTGTTCTCATTTCCATATATTTCTTGCCTCTACACTTTATTTACATACTTTGTACTTATTACTGCAGTGTAGCATTTTTCCCCACACCTTAAGGTTCAGTTTATAACAGCTTTGTAGGTCACCACTGCTCCTCATTTTAACCATTTATGTGTATGTGATTAATAAACCTTTATTGATACAATTTGTGTATGTTAGAGTGCTATTCAGGGGATTCTTTTTTTCTGTGTTAGTTTTCATATATATGTGTGTGTGTGTGTGTGTGTGTGTGTGTGTGTGTGTGTGTGTGTGTGTGTGTGTGTGTGTGTGTGTATATATGTATATATTTATGTATATATATTTGTGTGTGTGTGACCTTGGGCAAGTCACTTCATATCCTCTGTGCCTCAGGCACCAATGTCATAGATTGTAAGCTCTATGGGGCAGGGACTTGTGTCTGCAAAATGTCTCTGTATAGCGCTACGTAAAACTAGCAGCGCTTTAAAAGAACATGCTGTTATTATTATTATATATAAATGTGTATGTATTTATTTATATAGCACTATTAATGTATATAGCGTTTCACAGTAGTAATACATGTGAAAATCCTATAAATAACAAATACAAATATCAGGTCATGGGAATAAGTGATTTGGACATAAAAGTAACATTTCGGAAGTGTGGACAACTAATACATCTTGTAGATTGCCTTTACAGTGTGATGTCATTGATTCAGTAGATTGTGTGCAGACCAGGACTGCAGTACAGTGTCACTCACATGGATGACTTGCGTGGTAGAAGCTCAAGAACAAGGATGTCAAACTCCAGTCCTCGAGGGCAGCAAACAGGCCAGGTTTTCAGGATATCCCTACTGAAAACCTGGCCTGTTTGGGACCCTCGAGGACTGGAGTTTGACATGCATGCTCTAGACGGAGCACAGCTGTGGGTGGGAGGTGGATTTGCTTTGCATCAAATGGTTTGGAGCAAGGTTTATTGTATGTATTATCATAATAACAATGCAATGCTTAACTTTTATTTCAGGAGGGATGACTGCAGAACAGAAGTGAATATTGAAGCCATGTGTTCCTTTTCTTGCAAAAGAGAAAATTTGAAGGACAGTTGAACAGAATGAAAATTACTACACAGAGACAGATAAGCAATGTGTATATTTCTCATTTACCATTTAGTATTTGTCGTTTTATTGACTCCACACAATCCGGCTGCTACGGGTTTCACATTGAACATTTTCATCTCTACTCTACCCCTTCCTGTGATCTGAACCATGCAAGTTTTCATTGATTCAATACATCATGAGTAGAGTGTGGCTACAGTATGAAGTAAAGACCCAAGGACCACATCTACTACCATTCATAACAAGAACATGTGCAGTAGCGCACAGCTGCAGTTCTATGTGATTGTTATGAAAGGTTGAGGTGGTTCAATTCTATGAATCTGGAGTGGGATGGATCCTGTTTGCATCACATGGTTTCATCTAGGCCAGTAGATTATATAACTCTCAGTACAGGTTACACATGGCATCAGTATTAGTGATGTAAAGAGGAGGAAAGCTTCAATGTGGAGAACAAAGCCAAGTAATGTTGAAGTTACTCCTTTTACCATTTACTTGGTCAGTCTGTACTGTCTACTCCCCACACAGCTGCTAAGGGTCTTCCATTTTAAATACTTTCACCTCCTATTCTGCACTGCTTTGCTGCCCATTATTTAGAGATGCGTTCCAGTCATGTTTACCACTCTGAATCTCTCTGCAGTCATTGATTCAGCACATCATGGGTAGAGCATGGCTACAGATACAGAAAGCTTTTATTATTTTACCGGCTGATCATCCATAATATTGCATTAAAACATAGAATATCACTTAATTTCCAAAAGATTCAGTGATGCTGATAATGCAGAATCTCACAACATTTCCCATCATAATGCCATAATGCACCAGAGGAAGAAATAATCCTTGCTATATCTGTACATTGTGTGACGTATTACCTCCATGACCATTGATAGCAAGTACATCTTCTGTATAGAGCAGCTGTGTTATGATGCAGTTATTGATCATCATTGACATAATCACAAGAATCTTATGCAAAGGGAAATTGTCCGCAGCGAAGTGAGATGTGTGCCTGTTTTAAGTCCTCCAGCTTAACGCCCCTACACCTCCCACTACACAGACATACTTACTTATGCATACACTGACATCTGGCATACCTACACACACCCCAGGGCCACTTCCTTCCCCTGATGTCAGGGAGAGGATGGGCATGCAGAGTGCAGTAAGTCTCCACGTTACTCTGGCCAACAGTCTTGGCCTACCCCCAGCATCTGTCACCCACAACATCTGTTCCCTCCTTGTAAAGTGCTGAACTATCTCACCTGGGTCAGTGCTATAGCTGATCACAGTGCCCGATCATGATGTCACTGTGACAGGCAGCAGTGCAGATTGACCGGTCAATCAATGCAGTGCCGCACCATATGCACTAAATGAGATTTCCGTGCCCCCTGTCAGGTTACTCCCTGGGCAGTGACCCTGCTCACCCCCTCCCCTAGTTCCACCTCTGACCACAATTATCTCTCTTGGAGAGTGTAGCAAATTGGTGTTGGTGGAATCTCACCTCTGCCATGCATGGTCACAATCTGGGCACAGGACCCAAATAGTGGGCAATGTGGCACTTCTTACAGTAGAGAATAAGTAACTATATTCTTTACTTGTGTATTAAGGACCTTATTTGCATTAAAATTCAGTCCCCATGGGACCAAGACTTTCTGGCTTACTGAACAAAGTGGAATTGTTTCGTAGAGGGTGGAGAATTGTATTTTATCTGAAATTACCCCCTCTGCACAAAATACAAACAATTATACACATACACGTACCTTGTGGAAGTTGTTGCCCTCTATCTTCCTGTGGTCTCTCCCTGTTTCTCACGTGCCTCCTCCCATTTCCTTGCACCTCTGCGTCTCCGCATATATCCCTATACTCAGAGCCGGCTCCGGTCAGTGACATGGGATGCCCAAATATGAGCATATCCATACATGGGCATCCATGCCACTGACCGGAGCCCACTCTGTTGCGGATATGGAGAGAGACTGGGAGATTTACATCCCCTTATAATTCATATGGTGCATAGTACCGGCACGTATTGTTTTACCGTTACTGTGTACCTTCCTACTTTCACACTGGTACAGTATGTGCTGCAGTGGGACTGAGAGGGATATATTGGTAACACATAGTTATTGTTGGGGGAATTCAATCCATTTTGAAAATAGTAATGCAATGTTTTATACTTTTTTTTTTGCAGTAATGAAGAATGAAAAAGTTCTGTTAAAATTGAATTGGAGGTGAACTGGAATCATCATCAACTCTGCACCAGTGTGAATTGATGTTCTTTAATGTTCTGATAAGGTACATGCAACATCTCTTCCTCAACCCCTACACCACTCTCTGCCTCTTGCCTCTCTCTCTCCACCTCCCTGCTAAGCGTATTAACCCATCTAATGTAATCCACATTCCATGTCTCACTTTACTCTTCACTTCTCACGTGCCCTCTGGAATGTCTGCTCTCTGACTAACAAGGTCTATTTGTACATGACCTCTTCTGCTCTCATCATCCACCACTTCTCATTCCCCTCACCCCTGTCCTACTCGATACCTCAGCTTAATTGAACTCTCTCCTCTGACATCTACCCTTATCTCTAACCTCTCCTCACTTTCTGCTTAAACTAACTATCTTGTTAACTTTTACAATGCTATCATCTCCTCCTCCTCCCTCCTCCCTCCTCCATTATATATTTATATGCCCCTTCTAGGCTCTGACACACTCATCCCTCTAAGGCCATGATTATCATGGGCACATGCTTGGTCATCCACAGTGCGTGCGAGCGATGCAGAGCCGCCTCGGACCTCAGTGCAGGGATTGCTGCATACCCCAGCATCTGTCACCCACAAACAATACACACACTAATACTCCCCACAATACACACTATAATACCTCCTCAATACTAATCTCTCCAATAATATTATAGCTCCAAACACAATATACACAACACCCTTACACAAGATACACAATCTAGTACTCTCCTCTGCACCTCTACACACAATATAATACTCCCACACACACAATATACACACTACCCTCCTACCCCCATAAAATACAACCAATAATACACACACACTTTGTGGATGTTGGGACCAGCTCCCGGCATGCACCAGTGAAAGAGAGAGGCCAGCAGAAGCTCGGAAGAACTCCCTCTCTCCATCCGTGCCTCCCTCCGTTTCCCATCTTCTCCCTGTCTCTCTCCCTCCCTTTCCTTGCATCTCCCTGCGTCTTTACGTATACCCAGTCAGTGACGGCTCTGGTCACGTGATGCCTTAATATGGGCTTATCCATATATGTTCATCCACGTCACTAATGTGATGCCCGCACTGTTGCGGAGCTGGTACTTACGACGCGCACTTATTGTTTTATCAGTACTGCGTACCTGACTCTACCGGCCTACTTTCAACACTAGTACAATAAGTGCTTCACTACGAGTGAGTGGGGAATATTGGCATCACACAGTCACTGTTGAATATGCCATTCAATCCATTTTGAAAATAGTAATGCAATGTGGTTTTGTTTTGTTTGCTTTTTGCAGTAATGAAGAATGGATAAGTTATATTAAAATTAAATTGGAGGGGAACTGGATTCAGCATTTCATCATGAACTCTGCACTTGTGAGAATTTACCTTCTTGAATGCCCTGACAGGTACACGCAACTTTAAGACTATAATCTGCTGTGCAAGCTTTCGTGCTATACCTCCCCCTCAGGTTTTGATTTATACATTTGCTCCCTCAAGTCATGTCCTCTAATATTTGAAAGCTCTCTCCTAGCATTTTCTCTCTACCACAGAACGTCATCCCAATGTAACCTCTCTCTTGTTCTCTCTGCTTGCTGTTTCCTCACTCCTCTGTTAAACTTTTCTAATTTCTCTAACTTCCACACTCCTGCTTTTATCCACATGTTCTCCTCTTTCCTTCCCCTACCTTTGCATGTGTCTACACACTGCACCATTTGTACAGACCTCTATTGCAGCTATTTCTGCACTGCTCAATGAAAAGCACTCATGTACATCCTATTCTCTGCGCCCCCTCTCTCTGCGCCCCCTCTCTCTCTGCACCCCTCTCTCTCTGCGCCCCCTCTCTCTCTGCGCCCCCTCTCTCTCTGCGCCCCCTCTCTCTCTGCGCCCCCTCTCTCTCTGCGCCCCCTCTCTCTCTGCGCCCCCTCTCTCTCTGCGCCCCCTCTCTCTCTGCGCCCCCTCTCTCTCTGCGCCCCCTCTTTCTGCGCCCCCTCTCTCTGCGCCCCCTCTCTCTGCGCCTATCTGTCTCATTCTCTCTACGTCCCTCTCTCTCTACATAGAGCTATCTCTGGCTCTCTCTACACCTATCTCTGTGTCTCCTTCTATGTTTGCTGATGTGTGGGATATCTCTTATAATCTTGAACCTGCTCATATACACATCGGGTCTCCCTGCCTCTGCCTCCCTGCTAAGAGTGTTAACCTATCTAATGTAATCCACATTCCTTTCCTTACTTTTCTCTTCCCTTCTCCTATGCCCTCTGGAATGTCCGTTCTCTGACTAACAAGGCTCTAGTTGTACATGACCTCTTCTGCTCTCATCATTCACAATCAGTCATTCCCCTCACCCCATCTTACCTGTCCCACTGATTTTCCTCTGCTTAATTAAACTCTCCTCTGACATCTACTCTAACCTCTCTGCTCTCTCTCTCTCTCTCTTTCTGCTTAAACTGACAATCTTATTAACTCTTACAATGCTATCCTCTATATGCCCCTTCAAGCTCTGACACACTCGTCCCTCTAACCCACACCCTTGGCTAAATTCCCAAACATGTTCATCACACTTCCACTCGCTGTTCTTAATGCCTATGAAGGAAATCTCACACTTGATGTTTGATTTTTCTACAGTAAAAATGTCTCCAGTCCTGTATAAAGCTGCTCTCTGGGGCCAAACCACACTACTTTTTTTTCCACATTCATCAACACACAAATTTAATTTACGCTGTCTTTTTTCCCCTGTATTTGACTCCCTCCACTAACCTTCTTCTCACACTTGCCATCCTTCCTTCACTTCTCCTCAAGCATTTGACTACTTCAGAGGCAAGGTGGATGCCACCCACAAGGAGATTCCTTCTGTCCCTTCCCCCTTCTCTCCTTCTACCTAATTCTCCTTCTGCATTTGACTCCTTTTCTTCTCTTACAGAGCTGGAAGCTAATCATCTTCTCTTCTCCCTCTACCACATGCCCTCTAGATCGTATCCCCTCACACCTTACTGCATCTCTTAGTCCCCACTCTCACCCACATCTTCAAGTCCTCCCTATTCTCTGGCTCTTTACCCTCTTACTTTAAGCCTGTAGTGGTCACCCTTTTCTCAGAAACAACCTACACCCTATGTGCCTTACTAACTACCGCCCTATATCCCTCCTGCTGTTTGTCTCCTAATTGCTAGAATGTCAACATTCTTAAATCACATGCCCTCCTGGATCCTTTACAACCTGCCTTTCGTACAGCTCGTTCTACAGACTGTGCTTAAAGCAAATTCCCAAGGTCACTTTTCCCTACTAATCCTACTTGATCTATCTGCTGCGTTTGATGCTCTCAATCACTCTCCTCCTTCATATTCTAAACTCTCTCTTGGTATCCGTAACACAGTTCTATCCTGGTTTTCATCATAACTTTCCTGTCACACATTCTCCATCTCTGTTGCTAACATGTCTTCGTCTTCTATTGATCTGTCTGTGGGTATACATCAGGGCTCTGTTCTGAGATCTCTCTTTCTCTCTACATACTATCATTTGGTGACCTCATCAACTCTTTGTGACAATCCTATAAATAACAAATACAAATATCAGGTCATGGGAATAAGTGATTTGGACATAAAAGTAACATTTCGGAAGTGTGGACAACTAATACATCTTGTAGATTGCCTTTACAGTGTGATGTCATTGATTCAGTAGATTGTGTGCAGACCAGGACTGCAGTACAGTGTCACTCACATGGATGACTTGCGTGGTAGAAGCTCAAGAACAAGGATGTCAAACTCCAGTCCTCGAGGGCAGCAAACAGGCCAGGTTTTCAGGATATCCCTACTGAAAACCTGGCCTGTTTGGGACCCTCGAGGACTGGAGTTTGACATGCATGCTCTAGAAGGAGCACAGCTGTGGGTGGGAGGTGGATTTGCTTTGCATCAAATGGTTTGGAGCAAGGTTTATTGTATGTATTATCATAATAACAATGCAATGCTTAACTTTTATTTCAGGAGGGATGACTGCAGAACAGAAGTGAATATTGAAGCCATGTGTTCCTTTTCTTGCAAAAGAGAAAATTTGAAGGACAGTTGAAGAGAAGGAAAATTACTACACAGAGACAGATAAGCAATGTGTATATTTCTCATTTACCATTTAGTATTTGTCGTTTTATTGACTCCACACAATCCGGCTGCTACGGGTTTCACATTGAATATTTTCATCTCTACTCTACCCCTTCCTGTGATCTGAACCATGCAAGTTTTCGTTGATTCAATACATCATGAGTAGAGGGTGGCTACAGTATGAAGTAAAGACCCAAGGACCACATCTACTACCATTCATAACAAGAACATGTGCAGTAGCGCACAGCTGCAGTTCTATGTGATTGTTATGAAAGGTTGAGGTGGTTCAATTCTATGAATCTGGAGTGGGATGGATCCTGTTTGCATCATATGGTTTCATCTAGGCCAGTAGATTATATAACTCTCAGTACAGGTTACACATGGCATCAGTATTAGTGATTTAAAGAGGAGGAAAGCTTCAATGTGGAGAACAAAGCCAAGTAATGTTGAAGTTACTCCTTTTACCATTTACTTGGTCAGTCTGTACTGTCTACTCTCCACACAGCTGCTAAGGATCTTCCATTTTAAATACTTTCACCTCCTATTCTGCACTGCTTTGCTGCCCATTATTCAGAGATGCGTTCCAGTCATGTTTAGCACTCTGAATCTCTCTGCAGTCATTGGTTCAGCACATCATGGGTAGAGCATGGCTACAGATACAGCAAGCTATTATTATTTTACCGGCTGATCACCCATAATATTGCATTAAAACATAGAATATCACTTAATTTCCAAAAGATTCAGTGATGCTGATAATGCAGAATCTCACAACATTTCCCATCATAATGCCATAATGCACAAGTGGGAGAAATAATCCTTGCTATATCTGTACATTGTGTGACGTATTACCTCAATGACCAATGAGAGCAAGTACATCTTCTGTATAGAGCGGCTGTGTTATGATGCAGTTATTGATCATCATTGACATAATCACAAGAATCTTATGCAAAGGGAAATTGTCCGCAGCGAAGTGAGATTTCAGCCCCCAAACGTCTGTAATATTAATGCAATGTCTTACTTTTGTTGCAGTGAACACTGAAGAGACGGATCTACTACAACACTGTACAGAATGAGCATACGCTACAAGCAGCAAAATGATCTTGCAGTTGACAGTATGTTGTTCTGGTAATGTGCACAATTATTATTTATGGGCTACACACCACAGTGCTGGACATATTCTGTTAACTTCAACTCTACTCCTAACATGGAGATGTCTTCCTGGTGTTACTGATTCAGTACATCATATGCACAGTGTGGTTATGATATGATGGATTGATTTAATGAACCCACCAACCAATGATGACATCTGCATCATCTTCTGTAAAGTGCAGCTACAGCATGATATTATCAGCATTTGGTGCGGTATAATCAGAGGTATCTATGTGCTTTTGTGCCTGTTTTAAGTCCTCCAGCTTAACGCCCCTACACCTCCCACTACACAGGCATACTTACTTATGCATACACTGACATCTGGCATACCTACACACACCCCAGGGCCACTTCCTTCCCCTGATGTCAGGGAGAGGATGGGCATGCAGAGTGCAGTAAGTCTCCACGTTACTCTGGCCAACAGTCTTGGCCTACCTCCAGCATCTGTCACCCACAACATCTGTTCCCTCCTTGTAAAGTGCTGAACTATCTCACCTGGGTCAGTGCTATAGCTGATCACAGTGCCCGATCAGGATGTCACTGTGACAGGCAGCAGTGCAGATTGACCGGTCAATCAATGCAGTGCCGCAACATATGCACTAAATGAGATTTCCGTGCCCCCAGTCCGGTTACTCCCTGGGCAGTGACCCTGCTCACACCCTCCCCTAGTTCCACCTCTGATCACAATTATCTCTCTTGGAGAGTGTAGCAAATTGGAGTTGGGGGAATCTCACCTCTGCCATGCATGGTCACAATCTGGGCACAGGACCCAAATAGTGGGCAATGTGGCACTTCTTACAGTAGAGAATAAGTAACTTTATTCTTTACTTGTGTATTAAGGACCTTATTTGCATTAAATTCAGTCCACATGGGACCAAGACTTTCTGGCTTACTGAACAAAGTGGAATTGTTTCGTAGAGGGTGGAGAATTGTATTTTATCTGAAATTACCCCCTCTGCACAAAATACAAACAATTATACCCATACAAGTACCTTGTGGAAGTTGTTGCCCTCTATCTTCCTGTGGTCTCTCCCTGTTTCTCACCGTGCCTCCTCCCATTTCCTTGCACCTCTGCGTCTCCGCATATATCCCTATACTCAGAGCCGGCTCCGGTCAGTGACATGGGATGCCCAAATATGAGCATACCCATATATGGGCATCCATGCCACTGACCGGAGCCCGCTCTGTTGCGGATATGGAGAGAGACTGGGAGATTTACATCCCCTTATAATTCATATGGTGCATAGTACCGGCACGTATTGTTTTACCGGTACTGTGTACCTTCCTACTTTCACACTGGTACAGTATATGCTGCAGTGGGACTGAGAGGGATATATTGGTAACACATAGTCATTGTTGGGGGAATTCAATCCATTTTGAAAATAGTAATGAAATGTTTTTTACTTTTCTTTTTTTTCAGTAATGAAGAATGAAACATTTCTGTTAAAATTGAATTGGAGGTGAACTGGATTCATCATCAACTCTGCACCAGTGTGAATTGATGTTCTTTAATGTTCTGATAAGGTACATGCAACATCTCTTCCTCAACCCCTGCACCACTCTCTGCCTCTTGCCTCTCTCTCTCCACCTCCCTGCTAAGCGTATTAACCCATCTAATGTAATCCACATTCCATGTCTCACTTTACTCTTCACTTCTCACGTGCCCTCTGGAATGACTGCTCTCTGACTAACAAGGTCTATTTGTACATGACCTCTTCTGCTCTCATCCACCACCTCTCATTCCCCTCACCCCTTTCCTACTCGATACCTCAGCTTAATTGAACTCTCTCCTCTGACATCTACCCTTATCTCTAACCTCTCCTCACTTTCTGCTTAAACTAACTATCTTGTTAACTTTTACAATGCTATCATCTCCTCCTCCTCCCTCCTCCTCCTCCCTCCTCCATCATATATATGCCCCTTCTAGGCTCTGACACACTCATCCCTCTAAGGCCATGATTATCATGGGCACATGCTTGGTCATCCACAGTGTGTGCGAGCGATGCAGAGCCGCCTCGGACCTCAGTGCAGGGATTGCTGCATACCCCCAGCATCTGTCACCCACAAACAATACACACACTAATACTCCCCACAATACACACTATAATACCTCCTCAATACTAATCTCCCCAATAATATTATAGCTCCAAACACAATATACACAACACCCTTACACAAGATACACAATCTAGTACTCTCCTCTGCACCTCTACACACAATATAATACTCCCACACACACAATATACACACTACCCTCCTACCCCCATAAAATACAACCAATAATACACACACACTTTGTGGATGTTGGGACCAGCTCCCGGCATGCACCAGTGAAAGAGAGAGGCCCGCAGAAGCTCGGAAGAACTCCCTCCATCCGTGCCTTCCTCCGTTTCACATCTTCTCCCTGTCTCTCTCCCTCCCTTTCCTTGCATCTCCCTGCGTCTTTACGTATACCCAGTCAGTGACGGCTCTGGTCACGTGATGCCTTAATATGGGCTTATCCATATATGTTCATCCACGTCACTAATGTGATGCCCGCACTGTTGCGGAGCTGGTACTTACGACGGGCACTTATTGTTTTATCAGTACTGCGTACCTGACTCTACCGGCCTACTTTCAACACTAGTACAATATGTGCTTCACTACGAGTGAGTGGGGAATATTGGCATCACACAGTCACTGTTGAATATGCCATTCAATCCATTTTGAAAATAGTAATGCAATGTGGTTTTGTTTTGTTTGCTTTTTGCAGTAATGAAGAATGGAAAAGTTATATTAAAATTAAATTGGAGGGGGACTAGATTCAGCATTTCATCATGAACTCTGCACTTGTGAGAATTTAACTTCTTGAATACCCTGACAGGTACACGCAACATTAAGACTATAATCTGCTGTGCAAGCTTTCGTGCTATACCTCCCCCTCAGGTTTTGATTTATACATTTGCTCCCTCAATTCATGTCCTCTAATATTTGAAAGCTCTCTCCTAGCATTTTCTCTTTACCACAGAACGTCATCCCAATGTAACCTCTCTCTTGTTCTTTCTGCTTGCTGTTTCCTCACTCCTCTGTTAAACTTTTCTAATTTCTCTAACTTCCACACTCCTGCTTTTATCCACATGTTCTCCTCTTTCCTTCCCCTACCTTTGCATGTGTCTACACACTGCACCATTTGTACAGACCTCTATTGCAGCTATTTCTGCACTGCTCAATGAAAAGCACTCTTTAATATCCTATTCTCTGTGCCCCCTCTCTCTGCGCCCCCTCTTTTGGCGCCTCCTCTCTCTGCGCCCCCTCTCTCTGCGCCTATCTGTCTCATTCTCTCTACGTCCCTCTCTCTCTACATAGAGCTATCTCTGTCTCTCTCTACACCTATCTCTGTGTCTCCTTCTATGTTTGCTGATGTGTGGGATATCTCTTATAATCTTGAACCTGCTCATATACACATCGGGCCTCCCTGCCTCTGCCTCCCTGCTAAGAGTGTTAACCTATCTAATGTAATCCACATTCCTTTCCTTACTTTTCTCTTCCCTTCTCCTATGCCATCTGGAATGCCCGTTCTCTGACTAACAAGGCTCTAGTTGTACATGACCTCTTCTGCTCTCATCATTCACAATCAGTCATTCCCCTCACCCCATCTTACCTGTCCCACTGATTTTCCTCTGCTTAATTAAACTCTCCTCTGACATCTACTCTAACCTCTCTCTCTCTTTCCGCTTAAACTAACAATCTTATTAACTCTTACAATGCTATCCTCCTATCTATATGCCCCCTCTAGGCTCTGACACACTTGTCCCTCTAGCCCACACCCTTGGCTAAATTCCCAAACATGTTCATCACACTTCCACTCGCTGTTCTTAATGCCTATGAAGGAAATCACACAATTGATATTTGATTTTTCTACAGTAAAAATGTCTCCAGTCCTGTATAAAGCTGCTCTCTGGGGCCAAACCACACTACTTTTTTTTCACATTCATCAACACTCAAATTTAATTTACGCTGTCTTTTTTTCCCTGTATTTGACTCCCTCCACTAACCTTCTCCTCACACTTGCCATCCTTCCTTCACTTCTCCTCAAGCATTTGACTACTTCAGAGGCAAGGTGGATGCCACCCACAAGGAGATTCCTTCTGTCCCTTCCCCCTTCTCTCCTTCTACCTAATTCTCCTTCTGCATTTGACTCCTTTTCTTCTCTTACAGAGCTGGAAGCTAATCATCTTCTCTTCTCCCTCTACCACATGCCCTCTAGATCGTATCCCCTCACACCTTACTGCATCTCTTAGTCCCCACTCTCACCCACATCTTCAATTCCTCCCTATTCTCTGGCTCTTTACCCTCTTACTTTAAGCCTGTAGTGGTCACCCTTTTCTCAGAAACAACCTACACCCTATGTGCCTTACTAACTACCGCCCTGTATCCCTCCTGCTGTTTGTCTCCTAATTGCTAGAATGTCAACATTCTTAAATCACATTCCCTCCTGGATCCTTTACAACCTGCCTTTCGTACAGCTCGTTCTACAGACTGTGCTTAAAGCAAATTCCCAAGGTCACTTTTCCCTACTAATCCTACTTGATCTATCTGCTGCGTTTGATGCTCTCAATCACTCTCCTCCTTCATATTCTAAACTCTCTCTTGGTATCCGTAACACAGTTCTATCCTGGTTTTCATCATAACTTTCCTGTCACACATTCTCCATCTCTGTTGCTAACATGTCTTCGTCTTCTATTGATCTGTCTGTGGGTATACATCAGGGCTCTGTTCTGATATCTCTCTTTCTCTCTACATACTATCATTTGGTGACCTCATCAACTCTTTGTGACAATCCTATAAATAACAAATACAAATATCAGGTCATGGGAATAAGTGATTTGGACATAAAAGTAACATTTCGGAAGTGTGGACAACTAATACATCTTGTAGATTGCCTTTACAGTGTGATGTCATTGATTCAGTAGATTGTGTGCAGACCAGGACTGCAGTACAGTGTCACTCACATGGATGACTTGCGTGGTAGAAGCTCAAGAACAAGGATGTCAAACTCCAGTCCTCGAGGGCAGCAAACAGGCCAGGTTTTCAGGATATCCCTACTGAAAACCTGGCCTGTTTGGGACCCTCGAGGACTGGAGTTTGACATGCATGCTCTAGAAGGAGCACCGCTGTGGGTGGGAGGTGGATTTGCTTTGCATCAAATGGTTTGGAGCAAGGTTTATTGTATGTATTATCATAATAACAATGCAATGCTTAACTTTTATTTCAGGAGGGATGACTGCAGAACAGAAGTGAATATTGAAGCCATGTGTTCCTTTTCTTGCAAAAGAGAAAATTTGAAGGACAGTTGAAGAGAAGGAAAATTACTACACCGAGACAGATAAGCAATGTGTATATTTCTCATTTACCATTTAGTATTTGTCGTTTTATTGACTCCACACAATCCGGCTGCTACGGGTTTCACATTGAATATTTTCATCTCTACTCTACCCCTTCCTGTGATCTGAACCATGCAAGTTTTCGTTGATTCAATACATCATGAGTAGAGGGTGGCTACAGTATGAAGTAAAGACCCAAGGACCACATCTACTACCATTCATAACAAGAACATGTGCAGTAGCGCACAGCTGCAGTTCTATGTGATTGTTATGAAAGGTTGAGGTGGTTCAATTCTATGAATCTGGAGTGGGATGGATCCTGTTTGCATCATATGGTTTCATCTAGGCCAGTAGATTATATAACTCTCAGTACAGGTTACACATGGCATCAGTATTAGTGATTTAAAGAGGAGGAAAGCTTCAATGTGGAGAACAAAGCCAAGTAATGTTGAAGTTACTCCTTTTACCATTTACTTGGTCAGTCTGTACTGTCTACTCCCCACACAGCTGCTAAGGGTCTTCCATTTTAAATACTTTCACCTCCTATTCTGCACTGCTTTGCTGCCCATTATTCAGAGATGCGTTCCAGTCATGTTTACCACTCTGAATCTCTCTGCAGTCATTGGTTCAGCACATCATGGGTAGAGCATGGCTACAGATACAGCAAGCTATTATTATTTTACCGGCTGATCATCCATAATATTGCATTAAAACATAGAATATCACTTAATTTCCAAAAGATTCAGTGATGCTGATAATGCAGAATCTCACAACATTTCCCATCATAATGCCATAATGCACCAGAGGAAGAAATAATCCTTGCTATATCTGTACATTGTGTGACGTATTACCTCCATGACCATTGAGAGCAAGTACATCTTCTGTATAGAGCGGCTGTGTTATGATGTAGTTATTGATCATCATTGACATAATCACAAGAATCTTATGCAAAGGGAAATTGTCCGCAGCGAAGTGAGATTTCAGCCCCCAAACGTCTGTAATATTAATGCAATGTCTTACTTTTGTTGCAGTGAACACTGAAGAGATGGATCTACTACAACACTGCACAGGACGAGCATACACTACAAGCAGCAAAATGATCTTGCAGTTGACAGTATGTTGTTCTGGTAATGTGCACAATTATTATTTATGGGCTACACACCACAGTGCTGGACATATTCTGTTAACTTCAACTCTACCCCTAACATGGAGATGTCTTCCTGGTGTTACTGATTCAGTACATCATATGCACAATGTGGCTATGATATGATGGATTGATTTAATGAACCCACCAACAACTGATGACATCTGCATCATCTTCTGTAAAGTGCAGCTACAGCATGATATTATCAGCATTTGGTGCGGTATAATCAGAGGTATCTATGTGCTTTTGTGCCTGGTTTAAGTCCTCCAGATTAACGCCCCTACACCTCCCACTCCACAGGCATACTTACTTATGCATACACTGTCATCTGGCATACCTACACACACCCCAGGGCCACTTCCTTCCCCTGATGTCAGGGAGAGGATGGGCATGCAGAGTGCAGTAAGTCTCCACATTACTCTGGCCAACAGTCTTGGCCTACCCCCAGCATCTGTCACCCACAACATCTGTTCCCTCCTTGTAAAGTGCTGAACTATCTCACCTGGGTCAGTGCTATAGCTGATCACAGTGCCCGATCATGATGTCACTGTGACAGGCAGCAGTGCAGATTGACCGGTCAATCAATGCAGTGCCGCAACATATGCACTAAATGAGATTTCCGTGCCCCCAGTCAGGTAACTCCCTGGGCAGCGACCCTGCTCACCCACTCCCCTAGTTCCACCTCTGATCACAATTATCTCTCTTGGAGAGTGTAGCAAATTGGAGTTGGGGGAATCTCACCTCTGCCATGCATGGTCACAATCTGGGCACAGGACCCAAATAGTGGGCAATGTGGCACTTCTTACAGTAGAGAATAAGTAACTATATTCTTTACTTGTGTATTAAGGACCTTATTTGCATTAAATTCAGTCCACATGGGACCAAGACTTTCTGGCTTACTGAACAAAGTGGAATTGTTTCGTAGAGGGTGGAGAATTGTATTTTATCTGAAATTACCCCCTCTGCACAAAATACAAACAATTATACCCATACAAGTACCTTGTGGAAGTTGTTGCCCTCTATCTTCCTGTGGTCTCTCCCTGTTTCTCACCGTGCCTCCTCCCATTTCCTTGCACCTCTGCGTCTCCGCATATATCCCTATACTCAGAGCCGGCTCCGGTCAGTGACATGGGATGCCCAAATATGAGCATACCCATATATGGGCATCCATGCCACTGACCGGAGCCCGCTCTGTTGCGGATATGGAGAGAGACTGGGAGATTTACATCCCCTTATAATTCATATGGTGCATAGTACCGGCACGTATTGTTTTACCGGTACTGTGTACCTTCCTACTTTCACACTGGTACAGTATATGCTGCAGTGGGACTGAGAGGGATATATTGGTAACACATAGTCATTGTTGGGGGAACTCAATCCATTTTGAAAATAGTAATGCAATGTTTTTTACTTTTCTTTTTTTTCAGTAATGAAGAATGAAAAATTTCTGTTAAAATTGAATTGGAGGTGAACTGGATTCATCATCAACTCTGCACCAGTGTGAATTGATGTTCTTTAATGTTCTGATAAGGTACATGCAACATCTCTTCCTCAACCCCTGCACCACTCTCTGCCTCTTGCCTCTCTCTCTCCACCTCCCTGCTAAGCGTATTAACCCATCTAATGTAATCCACATTCCATGTCTCACTTTACTCTTCACTTCTCACGTGCCCTCTGGAATGTCTGCTCTCTGACTAACAAGGTCTATTTGTACATGACCTCTTCTGCTCTCATCATCCACCACCTCTCATTCCCCTCACCCCTGTCCTACTCGATACCTCAGCTTAATTGAACTCTCTCCTCTGACATCTACCCTTATCTCTAACCTCTCCTCACTTTCTGCTTAAACTAACTATCTTGTTAACTTTTACAATGCTATCATCTCCTCCCTCCTCCATCATATATATGCCCCTTCTAGGCTCTGACACACTCATCCCTCTAAGGCCATGATTATCATGGGCACATGCTTGGTCGTCCACAGTGTGTGCGAGCGATGCAGAGCCGCCTCGGACCTCAGTGCAGGGATTGCTGCATACCCCCAGCATCTGTCACCCACAAACAATACACACACTAATACTCCCCACAATACACACTATAATACCTCCTCAATACTAATCTCCCCAATAATATTATAGCTCCAAACACAATATACACAACACCCTTACACAAGATACACAATCTAGTACTCTCCTCTGCACCTCTACACACAATATAATACTCCCACACACACAATATACACACTACCCTCCTACCCCCATAAAATACAACCAATAATACACACATACTTTGTGGATGTTGGGACCAGCTCCCAGCATGCACCAGTGAAAGAGAGAGGCCCGCAGAAGCTCGGAAGAACTCCCTCTCTCCATCCGTGCCTTCCTCCGTTTCACATCTTCTCCCTGTCTCTCTCCCTCCCTTTCCTTGCATCTCCCTGCGTCTTTACGTATACCCAGTCAGTGACGGCTCTGGTCACGTGATGCCTTAATATGGGCTTATCCATATATGTTCATCCACGTCACTAATGTGATGCCCGCACTGTTGCGGAGCTGGTACTTACGACGGGCACTTATTGTTTTATCAGTACTGCATACCTGACTCTACCGGCCTTCTTTCAACACTAGTACAATATGTGCTTCACTACGAGTGAGTGGGGAATATTGGCATCACACAATCACTGTAGAATATGCCATTCAATCCATTTTGAAAATAGTAATGCAATGTGGTTTTGTTTTGTTTGCTTTTTGCAGTAATGAAGAATGGAAAAGTTATATTAAAATTAAATTGGAGGGGAACTAGATTCAGCATTTCATCATGAACTCTGCACTTGTGAGAATTTAACTTCTTGAATACCCTGACAGGTACACGCAACATTAAGACTATAATCTGCTGTGCAAGCTTTCGTGCTATACCTCCCCCTCAGGTTTTGATTTATACATTTGCTCCCTCAATTCATGTCCTCTAATATATGAAAGCTCTCTCCTAGCATTTTCTCTTTACCACAGAACGTCATCCCAATGTAACCTCTCTCTTGTTCTTTCTGCTTGCTGTTTCCTCACTCCTCTGTTAAACTTTTCTAATTTCTCTAACTTCCACACTCCTGCTTTTATCCACATGTTCTCCTCTTTCCTTCCCCTACCTTTGCATGTGTCTACACACTGCACCATTTGTACAGACCTCTATTGCAGCTATTTCTGCACTGCTCAATGAAAAGCACTCATGTACATCCTATTCTCTGCGCCCCCTCTCTCTGCGCCCCCTCTCTCTCTGCACCCCTCTCTCTCTGCGCCCCCTCTCTCTCTGCGCCCCCTCTCTCTCTGCGCCCCCTCTTTCTGCGCCCCCTCTCTCTGCGCCCCCTCTCTCTGCGCCTATCTGTCTCATTCTCTCTACGTCCCTCTCTCTCTACATAGAGCTATCTCTGGCTCTCTCTACACCTATCTCTGTGTCTCCTTCTATGTTTGCTGATGTGTGGGATATCTCTTATAATCTTGAACCTGCTCATATACACATCGGGTCTCCCTGCCTCTGCCTCCCTGCTAAGAGTGTTAACCTATCTAATGTAATCCACATTCCTTTCCTTACTTTTCTCTTCCCTTCTCCTATGCCCTCTGGAATGTCCGTTCTCTGACTAACAAGGCTCTAGTTGTACATGACCTCTTCTGCTCTCATCATTCACAATCAGTCATTCCCCTCACCCCATCTTACCTGTCCCACTGATTTTCCTCTGCTTAATTAAACTCTCCTCTGACATCTACTCTAACCTCTCTGCTCTCTCTCTCTCTCTTTCTGCTTAAACTGACAATCTTATTAACTCTTACAATGCTATCCTCTATATGCCCCTTCAAGCTCTGACACACTCGTCCCTCTAACCCACACCCTTGGCTAAATTCCCAAACATGTTCATCACACTTCCACTCGCTGTTCTTAATGCCTATGAAGGAAATCTCACACTTGATGTTTGATTTTTCTACAGTAAAAATGTCTCCAGTCCTGTATAAAGCTGCTCTCTGGGGCCAAACCACACTACTTTTTTTTCCACATTCATCAACACACAAATTTAATTTACGCTGTCTTTTTTCCCCTGTATTTGACTCCCTCCACTAACCTTCTTCTCACACTTGCCATCCTTCCTTCACTTCTCCTCAAGCATTTGACTACTTCAGAGGCAAGGTGGATGCCACCCACAAGGAGATTCCTTCTGTCCCTTCCCCCTTCTCTCCTTCTACCTAATTCTCCTTCTGCATTTGACTCCTTTTCTTCTCTTACAGAGCTGGAAGCTAATCATCTTCTCTTCTCCCTCTACCACATGCCCTCTAGATCGTATCCCCTCACACCTTACTGCATCTCTTAGTCCCCACTCTCACCCACATCTTCAAGTCCTCCCTATTCTCTGGCTCTTTACCCTCTTACTTTAAGCCTGTAGTGGTCACCCTTTTCTCAGAAACAACCTACACCCTATGTGCCTTACTAACTACCGCCCTATATCCCTCCTGCTGTTTGTCTCCTAATTGCTAGAATGTCAACATTCTTAAATCACATGCCCTCCTGGATCCTTTACAACCTGCCTTTCGTACAGCTCGTTCTACAGACTGTGCTTAAAGCAAATTCCCAAGGTCACTTTTCCCTACTAATCCTACTTGATCTATCTGCTGCGTTTGATGCTCTCAATCACTCTCCTCCTTCATATTCTAAACTCTCTCTTGGTATCCGTAACACAGTTCTATCCTGGTTTTCATCATAACTTTCCTGTCACACATTCTCCATCTCTGTTGCTAACATGTCTTCGTCTTCTATTGATCTGTCTGTGGGTATACATCAGGGCTCTGTTCTGAGATCTCTCTTTCTCTCTACATACTATCATTTGGTGACCTCATCAACTCTTTGTGACAATCCTATAAATAACAAATACAAATATCAGGTCATGGGAATAAGTGATTTGGACATACACTGGCGACACACTTTATTCGAGCTCGGCTAGTCCCACGAATTCTGGTATACCCGGGTGTATTGAGGTTTGTGACTGTTTTCTGCCCGAGTGCATTGAGGTATTTTCCATGCAGGGATTGAAGCATTTTATTCCCGCTGGCTGCAATACTGCACAGTATATATATATATACTGCATTACAATTCATGAATTTATGCCATCTGGTAGACACGCGAAGCATTGCAGCCTATTAAATCCTAATCATTATCATTTCACAGATCAGCCGCCCGTCAGCCAGGCATGAACCCAGGCTGGGAAGGCAAACGCAACGGGGCTTGTCAGAGGTGAGGAGCGGCGCATTCCAGGTATCTGCCAGGTACATACTGGGTATTTGCTCGAATAAAGTGTGTCGGTGCAGTAAAAGTAACATTTCGGAAGTGTGGACAACTAATACATCTTGTAGATTGCCTTTACAGTGTGATGTCATTGATTCAGTAGATTGTGTGCAGACCAGGACTGCAGTACAGTGTCACTCACATGGATGACTTGCGTGGTAGAAGCTCAAGAACAAGGATGTCAAACTCCAGTCCTCGAGGGCAGCAAACAGGCCAGGTTTTCAGGATAAACCTGGCCTGTTTGGGACCCTCGAGGACTGGAGTTTGACATGCATGCTCTAGAAGGAGCACAGCTGTGGGTGGGAGGTGGATTTGCTTTGCATCAAATGGTTTGGAGCAAGGTTTATTGTATGTATTATCATAATAACAATGCAATGCTTAACTTTTATTTCAGGAGGGATGACTGCAGAACAGAAGTGAATATTGAAGCCATGTGTTCCTTTTCTTGCAAAAGAGAAAATTTGAAGGACAGTTGAAGAGAAGGAAAATTACTACACAGAGACAGATAAGCAATGTGTATATTTCTCATTTACCATTTAGTATTTGTCGTTTTATTGACTCCACACAATCCGGCTGCTACGGGTTTCACATTGAATATTTTCATCTCTACTCTACCCCTTCCTGTGATCTGAACCATGCAAGTTTTCGTTGATTCAATACATCATGAGTAGAGGGTGGCTACAGTATGAAGTAAAGACCCAAGGACCACATCTACTACCATTCATAACAAGAACATGTGCAGTAGCGCACAGCTGCAGTTCTATGTGATTGTTATGAAAGGTTGAGGTGGTTCAATTCTATGAATCTGGAGTGGGATGGATCCTGTTTGCATCATATGGTTTCATCTAGGCCAGTAGATTATATAACTCTCAGTACAGGTTACACATGGCATCAGTATTAGTGATTTAAAGAGGAGGAAAGCTTCAATGTGGAGAACAAAGCCAAGTAATGTTGAAGTTACTCCTTTTACCATTTACTTGGTCAGTCTGTACTGTCTACTCTCCACACAGCTGCTAAGGATCTTCCATTTTAAATACTTTCACCTCCTATTCTGCACTGCTTTGCTGCCCATTATTCAGAGATGCGTTCCAGTCATGTTTAGCACTCTGAATCTCTCTGCAGTCATTGGTTCAGCACATCATGGGTAGAGCATGGCTACAGATACAGCAAGCTATTATTATTTTACCGGCTGATCACCCATAATATTGCATTAAAACATAGAATATCACTTAATTTCCAAAAGATTCAGTGATGCTGATAATGCAGAATCTCACAACATTTCCCATCATAATGCCATAATGCACAAGTGGGAGAAATAATCCTTGCTATATCTGTACATTGTGTGACGTATTACCTCAATGACCAATGAGAGCAAGTACATCTTCTGTATAGAGCGGCTGTGTTATGATGCAGTTATTGATCATCATTGACATAATCACAAGAATCTTATGCAAAGGGAAATTGTCCGCAGCGAAGTGAGATTTCAGCCCCCAAACGTCTGTAATATTAATGCAATGTCTTACTTTTGTTGCAGTGAACACTGAAGAGACGGATCTACTACAACACTGTACAGAATGAGCATACGCTACAAGCAGCAAAATGATCTTGCAGTTGACAGTATGTTGTTCTGGTAATGTGCACAATTATTATTTATGGGCTACACACCACAGTGCTGGACATATTCTGTTAACTTCAACTCTACTCCTAACATGGAGATGTCTTCCTGGTGTTACTGATTCAGTACATCATATGCACAGTGTGGTTATGATATGATGGATTGATTTAATGAACCCACCAACCAATGATGACATCTGCATCATCTTCTGTAAAGTGCAGCTACAGCATGATATTATCAGCATTTGGTGCGGTATAATCAGAGGTATCTATGTGCTTTTGTGCCTGTTTTAAGTCCTCCAGCTTAACGCCCCTACACCTCCCACTACACAGGCATACTTACTTATGCATACACTGACATCTGGCATACCTACACACACCCCAGGGCCACTTCCTTCCCCTGATGTCAGGGAGAGGATGGGCATGCAGAGTGCAGTAAGTCTCCACGTTACTCTGGCCAACAGTCTTGGCCTACCTCCAGCATCTGTCACCCACAACATCTGTTCCCTCCTTGTAAAGTGCTGAACTATCTCACCTGGGTCAGTGCTATAGCTGATCACAGTGCCCGATCAGGATGTCACTGTGACAGGCAGCAGTGCAGATTGACCGGTCAATCAATGCAGTGCCGCAACATATGCACTAAATGAGATTTCCGTGCCCCCAGTCAGGTTACTCCCTGGGCAGTGACCCTGCTCACACCCTCCCCTAGTTCCACCTCTGATCACAATTATCTCTCTTGGAGAGTGTAGCAAATTGGAGTTGGGGGAATCTCACCTCTGCCATGCATGGTCACAATCTGGGCACAGGACCCAAATAGTGGGCAATGTGGCACTTCTTACAGTAGAGAATAAGTAACTTTATTCTTTACTTGTGTATTAAGGACCTTATTTGCATTAAATTCAGTCCACATGGGACCAAGACTTTCTGGCTTACTGAACAAAGTGGAATTGTTTCGTAGAGGGTGGAGAATTGTATTTTATCTGAAATTACCCCCTCTGCACAAAATACAAACAATTATACCCATACAAGTACCTTGTGGAAGTTGTTGCCCTCTATCTTCCTGTGGTCTCTCCCTGTTTCTCACCGTGCCTCCTCCCATTTCCTTGCACCTCTGCGTCTCCGCATATATCCCTATACTCAGAGCCGGCTCCGGTCAGTGACATGGGATGCCCAAATATGAGCATACCCATATATGGGCATCCATGCCACTGACCGGAGCCCGCTCTGTTGCGGATATGGAGAGAGACTGGGAGATTTACATCCCCTTATAATTCATATGGTGCATAGTACCGGCACGTATTGTTTTACCGGTACTGTGTACCTTCCTACTTTCACACTGGTACAGTATATGCTGCAGTGGGACTGAGAGGGATATATTGGTAACACATAGTCATTGTTGGGGGAATTCAATCCATTTTGAAAATAGTAATGAAATGTTTTTTACTTTTCTTTTTTTTCAGTAATGAAGAATGAAACATTTCTGTTAAAATTGAATTGGAGGTGAACTGGATTCATCATCAACTCTGCACCAGTGTGAATTGATGTTCTTTAATGTTCTGATAAGGTACATGCAACATCTCTTCCTCAACCCCTGCACCACTCTCTGCCTCTTGCCTCTCTCTCTCCACCTCCCTGCTAAGCGTATTAACCCATCTAATGTAATCCACATTCCATGTCTCACTTTACTCTTCACTTCTCACGTGCCCTCTGGAATGACTGCTCTCTGACTAACAAGGTCTATTTGTACATGACCTCTTCTGCTCTCATCATCCACCACCTCTCATTCCCCTAACCCCTGTCCTACTCGATACCTCAGCTTAATTGAACTCTCTCCTCTGACATCTACCCTTATCTCTAACCTCTCCTCACTTTCTGCTTAAACTAACTATCTTGTTAACTTTTACAATGCTATCATCTCCTCCTCCTCCCTCCTCCTCCTCCCTCCTCCATCATATATATATGCCCCTTCTAGGCTCTGACACACTCATCCCTCTAAGGCCATGATTATCATGGGCACATGCTTGGTCATCCACAGTGTGTGCGAGCGATGCAGAGCCGCCTCGGACCTCAGTGCAGGGATTGCTGCATACCCCCAGCATCTGTCACCCACAAACAATACACACACTAATACTCCCCACAATACACACTATAATACCTCCTCAATACTAATCTCCCCAATAATATTATAGCTCCAAACACAATATACACAACACCCTTACACAAGATACACAATCTAGTACTCTCCTCTGCACCTCTACACACAATATAATACTCCCACACACACAATATACACACTACCCTCCTACCCCCATAAAATACAACCAATAATACACACACACTTTGTGGATGTTGGGAGCAGCTCCCGGCATGCACCAGTGAAAGAGAGAGGCCCGCAGAAGCTCGGAAGAACTCCCTCCATCCGTGCCTTCCTCCGTTTCACATCTTCTCCCTGTCTCTCTCTCTCCCTCCCTTTCCTTGCATCTCCCTGCGTCTTTACGTATACCCAGTCAGTGACGGCTCTGGTCACGTGATGCCTTAATATGGGCTTATCCATATATGTTCATCCACGTCACTAATGTGATGCCCGCACTGTTGCGGAGCTGGTACTTACGACGGGCACTTATTGTTTTATCAGTACTGCGTACCTGACTCTACCGGCCTACTTTCAACACTAGTACAATATGTGCTTCACTACGAGTGAGTGGGGAATATTGGCATCACACAGTCACTGTTGAATATGCCATTCAATCCATTTTGAAAATAGTAATGCAATGTGGTTTTGTTTTGTTTGCTTTTTGCAGTAATGAAGAATGGAAAAGTTATATTAAAATTAAATTGGAGGGGGACTAGATTCAGCATTTCATCATGAACTCTGCACTTGTGAGAATTTAACTTCTTGAATACCCTGACAGGTACACGCAACATTAAGACTATAATCTGCTGTGCAAGCTTTCGTGCTATACCTCCCCCTCAGGTTTTGATTTATACATTTGCTCCCTCAATTCATGTCCTCTAATATTTGAAAGCTCTCTCCTAGCATTTTCTCTTTACCACAGAACGTCATCCCAATGTAACCTCTCTCTTGTTCTTTCTGCTTGCTGTTTCCTCACTCCTCTGTTAAACTTTTCTAATTTCTCTAACTTCCACACTCCTGCTTTTATCCACATGTTCTCCTCTTTCCTTCCCCTACCTTTGCATGTGTCTACACACTGCACCATTTGTACAGACCTCTATTGCAGCTATTTCTGCACTGCTCAATGAAAAGCACTCTTTAATATCCTATTCTCTGTGCCCCCTCTCTCTGCGCCCCCTCTTTTGGCGCCTCCTCTCTCTGCGCCCCCTCTCTCTGCGCCTATCTGTCTCATTCTCTCTACGTCCCTCTCTCTCTACATAGAGCTATCTCTGTCTCTCTCTACACCTATCTCTGTGTCTCCTTCTATGTTTGCTGATGTGTGGGATATCTCTTATAATCTTGAACCTGCTCATATACACATCGGGCCTCCCTGCCTCTGCCTCCCTGCTAAGAGTGTTAACCTATCTAATGTAATCCACATTCCTTTCCTTACTTTTCTCTTCCCTTCTCCTATGCCATCTGGAATGCCCGTTCTCTGACTAACAAGGCTCTAGTTGTACATGACCTCTTCTGCTCTCATCATTCACAATCAGTCATTCCCCTCACCCCATCTTACCTGTCCCACTGATTTTCCTCTGCTTAATTAAACTCTCCTCTGACATCTACTCTAACCTCTCTCTCTCTTTCCGCTTAAACTAACAATCTTATTAACTCTTACAATGCTATCCTCCTATCTATATGCCCCCTCTAGGCTCTGACACACTTGTCCCTCTAGCCCACACCCTTGGCTAAATTCCCAAACATGTTCATCACACTTCCACTCGCTGTTCTTAATGCCTATGAAGGAAATCACACAATTGATATTTGATTTTTCTACAGTAAAAATGTCTCCAGTCCTGTATAAAGCTGCTCTCTGGGGCCAAACCACACTACTTTTTTTTCACATTCATCAACACTCAAATTTAATTTACGCTGTCTTTTTTTCCCTGTATTTGACTCCCTCCACTAACCTTCTCCTCACACTTGCCATCCTTCCTTCACTTCTCCTCAAGCATTTGACTACTTCAGAGGCAAGGTGGATGCCACCCACAAGGAGATTCCTTCTGTCCCTTCCCCCTTCTCTCCTTCTACCTAATTCTCCTTCTGCATTTGACTCCTTTTCTTCTCTTACAGAGCTGGAAGCTAATCATCTTCTCTTCTCCCTCTACCACATGCCCTCTAGATCGTATCCCCTCACACCTTACTGCATCTCTTAGTCCCCACTCTCACCCACATCTTCAATTCCTCCCTATTCTCTAGCTCTTTACCCTCTTACTTTAAGCCTGTAGTGGTCACCCTTTTCTCAGAAACAACCTACACCCTATGTGCCTTACTAACTACCGCCCTGTATCCCTCCTGCTGTTTGTCTCCTAATTGCTAGAATGTCAACATTCTTAAATCACATTCCCTCCTGGATCCTTTACAACCTGCCTTTCGTACAGCTCGTTCTACAGACTGTGCTTAAAGCAAATTCCCAAGGTCACTTTTCCCTACTAATCCTACTTGATCTATCTGCTGCGTTTGATGCTCTCAATCACTCTCCTCCTTCATATTCTAAACTCTCTCTTGGTATCCGTAACACAGTTCTATCCTGGTTTTCATCATAACTTTCCTGTCACACATTCTCCATCTCTGTTGCTAACATGTCTTCGTCTTCTATTGATCTGTCTGTGGGTATACATCAGGGCTCTGTTCTGAGATCTCTCTTTCTCTCTACATACTATCATTTGGTGACCTCATCAACTCTTTGTGACAATCCTATAAATAACAAATACAAATATCAGGTCATGGGAATAAGTGATTTGGACATAAAAGTAACATTTCGGAAGTGTGGACAACTAATACATCTTGTAGATTGCCTTTACAGTGTGATGTCATTGATTCAGTAGATTGTGTGCAGACCAGGACTGCAGTACAGTGTCACTCACATGGATGACTTGCGTGGTAGAAGCTCAAGAACAAGGATGTCAAACTCCAGTCCTCGAGGGCAGCAAACAGGCCAGGTTTTCAGGATATCCCTACTGAAAACCTGGCCTGTTTGGGACCCTCGAGGACTGGAGTTTGACATGCATGCTCTAGAAGGAGCACCGCTGTGGGTGGGAGGTGGATTTGCTTTGCATCAAATGGTTTGGAGCAAGGTTTATTGTATGTATTATCATAATAACAATGCAATGCTTAACTTTTATTTCAGGAGGGATGACTGCAGAACAGAAGTGAATATTGAAGCCATGTGTTCCTTTTCTTGCAAAAGAGAAAATTTGAAGGACAGTTGAAGAGAAGGAAAATTACTACACCGAGACAGATAAGCAATGTGTATATTTCTCATTTACCATTTAGTATTTGTCGTTTTATTGACTCCACACAATCCGGCTGCTACGGGTTTCACATTGAATATTTTCATCTCTACTCTACCCCTTCCTGTGATCTGAACCATGCAAGTTTTCGTTGATTCAATACATCATGAGTAGAGGGTGGCTACAGTATGAAGTAAAGACCCAAGGACCACATCTACTACCATTCATAACAAGAACATGTGCAGTAGCGCACAGCTGCAGTTCTATGTGATTGTTATGAAAGGTTGAGGTGGTTCAATTCTATGAATCTGGAGTGGGATGGATCCTGTTTGCATCATATGGTTTCATCTAGGCCAGTAGATTATATAACTCTCAGTACAGGTTACACATGGCATCAGTATTAGTGATTTAAAGAGGAGGAAAGCTTCAATGTGGAGAACAAAGCCAAGTAATGTTGAAGTTACTCCTTTTACCATTTACTTGGTCAGTCTGTACTGTCTACTCTCCACACAGCTGCTAAGGATCTTCCATTTTAAATACTTTCACCTCCTATTCTGCACTGCTTTGCTGCCCATTATTCAGAGATGCGTTCCAGTCATGTTTAGCACTCTGAATCTCTCTGCAGTCATTGGTTCAGCACATCATGGGTAGAGCATGGCTACAGATACAGCAAGCTATTATTATTTTACCGGCTGATCACCCATAATATTGCATTAAAACATAGAATATCACTTAATTTCCAAAAGATTCAGTGATGCTGATAATGCAGAATCTCACAACATTTCCCATCATAATGCCATAATGCACAAGTGGGAGAATAAATCCTTGCTATATCTGTACATTGTGTGACGTATTACCTCCATGACCAATGAGAGCAAGTACATCTTCTGTATAGAGCGGCTGTGTTATGATGCAGTTATTGATCATCATTGACATAATCACAAGAATCTTATGCAAAGGGAAATTGTCCGCAGCGAAGTGAGATTTCAGCCCCCAAACGTCTGTAATATTAATGCAATGTCTTACTTTTGTTGCAGTGAACACTGAAGAGACGGATCTACTACAACACTGTACAGGATGAGCATACGCTACAAGCAGCAAAATGATCTTGCAGTTGACAGTATGTTGTTCTGGTAATGTGCACAATTATTATTTATGGGCTACACACCACAGTGCTGGACATATTCTGTTAACTTCAACTCTACTCCTAACATGGAGATGTCTTCCTGGTGTTACTGATTCAGTACATCATATGCACAGTGTGGTTATGATATGATGGATTGATTTAATGAACCCACCAACCAATGATGACATCTGCATCATCTTCTGTAAAGTGCAGCTACAGCATGATATTATCAGCATTTGGTGCGGTATAATCAGAGGTATCTATGTGCTTTTGTGCCTGTTTTAAGTCCTCCAGCTTAACGCCCCTACACCTCCCACTACACAGGCATACTTACTTATGCATACACTGACATCTGGCATACCTACACACACCCCAGGGCCACTTCCTTCCCCTGATGTCAGGGAGAGGATGGGCATGCAGAGTGCAGTAAGTCTCCACGTTACTCTGGCCAACAGTCTTGGCCTACCTCCAGCATCTGTCACCCACAACATCTGTTCCCTCCTTGTAAAGTGCTGAACTATCTCACCTGGGTCAGTGCTATAGCTGATCACAGTGCCCGATCAGGATGTCACTGTGACAGGCAGCAGTGCAGATTGACCGGTCAATCAATGCAGTGCCGCAACATATGCACTAAATGAGATTTCCGTGCCCCCAGTCAGGTTACTCCCTGGGCAGTGACCCTGCTCACACCCTCCCCTAGTTCCACCTCTGATCACAATTATCTCTCTTGGAGAGTGTAGCAAATTGGAGTTGGGGGAATCTCACCTCTGCCATGCATGGTCACAATCTGGGCACAGGACCCAAATAGTGGGCAATGTGGCACTTCTTACAGTAGAGAATAAGTAACTTTATTCTTTACTTGTGTATTAAGGACCTTATTTGCATTCAATTCAGTCCACATGGGACCAAGACTTTCTGGCTTACTGAACAAAGTGGAATTGTTTCGTAGAGGGTGGAGAATTGTATTTTATCTGAAATTACCCCCTCTGCACAAAATACAAACAATTATACCCATACAAGTACCTTGTGGAAGTTGTTGCCCTCTATCTTCCTGTGGTCTCTCCCTGTTTCTCACCGTGCCTCCTCCCATTTCCTTGCACCTCTGCGTCTCCGCATATATCCCTATACTCAGAGCCGGCTCCGGTCAGTGACATGGGATGCCCAAATATGAGCATACCCATATATGGGCATCCATGCCACTGACCGGAGCCCGCTCTGTTGCGGATATGGAGAGAGACTGGGAGATTTACATCCCCTTATAATTCATATGGTGCATAGTACCGGCACGTATTGTTTTACCGGTACTGTGTACCTTCCTACTTTCACACTGGTACAGTATATGCTGCAGTGGGACTGAGAGGGATATATTGGTAACACATAGTCATTGTTGGGGGAATTCAATCCATTTTGAAAATAGTAATGAAATGTTTTTTACTTTTCTTTTTTTTCAGTAATGAAGAATGAAACATTTCTGTTAAAATTGAATTGGAGGTGAACTGGATTCATCATCAACTCTGCACCAGTGTGAATTGATGTTCTTTAATGTTCTGATAAGGTACATGCAACATCTCTTCCTCAACCCCTGCACCACTCTCTGCCTCTTGCCTCTCTCTCTCCACCTCCCTGCTAAGCGTATTAACCCATCTAATGTAATCCACATTCCATGTCTCACTTTACTCTTCACTTCTCACGTGCCCTCTGGAATGACTGCTCTCTGACTAACAAGGTCTATTTGTACATGACCTCTTCTGCTCTCATCCACCACCTCTCATTCCCCTCACCCCTGTCCTACTCGATACCTCAGCTTAATTGAACTCTCTCCTCTGACATCTACCCTTATCTCTAACCTCTCCTCACTTTCTGCTTAAACTAACTATCTTGTTAACTTTTACAATGCTATCATCTCCTCCTCCCTCCTCCTCCTTCCTCCTCCCTCCTCCATTATATATATACCCCTTCTAGGCTCTGACACACTCATCCCTCTAAGGCCATGATTATCATGGGCACATGCTTGGTCGTCCACAGTGCGTGCGAGCGATGCAGAGCCGCCTCGGACCTCAGTGCAGGGATTGCTGCATACCCCCAGCATCTGTCACCCACAAACAATACACACACTAATACTCCCCACAATACACACTATAATACCTCCTCAATACTAATCTCCCCAATAATATTATAGCTCCAAACACAATATACACAACACCCTTACACAAGATACACAATCTAGTACTCTCCTCTGCACCTCTACACACAATATAATACTCCCACACACACAATATACACACTACCCTCCTACCCCCATAAAATACAACCAATAATACACACACACTTTGTGGATGTTGGGACCAGCTCCCGGCATGCACCAGTGAAAGAGAGAGGCCCGCAGAAGCTCGGAAGAACTCCCTCCATCCGTGCCTTCCTCCGTTTCACATCTTCTCCCTGTCTCTCTCCCTCCCTTTCTTTGCATCTCCCTGCGTCTTTACGTATACCCAGTCAGTGACGGCTCTGGTCACGTGATGCCTTAATATGGGCTTATCCATATATGTTCATCCACGTCACTAATGTGATGCCCGCACTGTTGCGGAGCTGGTACTTACGACGGGCACTTATTGTTTTATCAGTACTGCGTACCTGACTCTACCGGCCTACTTTCAACACTAGTACAATATGTGCTTCACTACGAGTGAGTGGGGAATATTGGCATCACACAGTCACTGTTGAATATGCCATTCAATCCATTTTGAAAATAGTAATGCAATGTGGTTTTGTTTTGTTTGCTTTTTGCAGTAATGAAGAATGGAAAAGTTATATTAAAATTAAATTGGAGGGGGACTAGATTCAGCATTTCATCATGAACTCTGCACTTGTGAGAATTTAACTTCTTGAATACCCTGACAGGTACACGCAACATTAAGACTATAATCTGCTGTGCAAGCTTTCGTGCTATACCTCCCCCTCAGGTTTTGATTTATACATTTGCTCCCTCAATTCATGTCCTCTAATATTTGAAAGCTCTCTCCTAGCATTTTCTCTTTACCACAGAACGTCATCCCAATGTAACCTCTCTCTTGTTCTTTCTGCTTGCTGTTTCCTCACTCCTCTGTTAAACTTTTCTAATTTCTCTAACTTCCACACTCCTGCTTTTATCCACATGTTCTCCTCTTTCCTTCCCCTACCTTTGCATGTGTCTACACACTGCACCATTTGTACAGACCTCTATTGCAGCTATTTCTGCACTGCTCAATGAAAAGCACTCTTTAATATCCTATTCTCTGTGCCCCCTCTCTCTGCGCCCCCTCTTTTGGCGCCTCCTCTCTCTGCGCCCCCTCTCTCTGCGCCTATCTGTCTCATTCTCTCTACGTCCCTCTCTCTCTACATAGAGCTATCTCTGTCTCTCTCTACACCTATCTCTGTGTCTCCTTCTATGTTTGCTGATGTGTGGGATATCTCTTATAATCTTGAACCTGCTCATATACACATCGGGCCTCCCTGCCTCTGCCTCCCTGCTAAGAGTGTTAACCTATCTAATGTAATCCACATTCCTTTCCTTACTTTTCTCTTTCCTTCTCCTATGCCATCTGGAATGTCCGTTCTCTGACTAACAAGGCTCTAGTTGTACATGACCTCTTCTGCTCTCATCATTCACAATCAGTCATTCCCCTCACCCCATCTTACCTGTCCCACTGATTTGCCTCTGCTTAATTAAACTCTCCTCTGACATCTACTCTAACCTCTCTGCTCTCTCTCTCTTTCCGCTTAAACTAACAATCTTATTAACTCTTACAATGCTATCCTCCTATCTATATGCCCCCTCTAGGCTCTGACACACTTGTCCCTCTAGCCCACACCCTTGGCTAAATTCCCAAACATGTTCATCACACTTCCACTCGCTGTTCTTAATGCCTATGAAGGAAATCACACAATTGATATTTGATTTTTCTACAGTAAAAATGTCTCCAGTCCTGTATAAAGCTGCTCTCTGTGGCCAAACCACACTACTTTTTTTTCACATTCATCAACACTCAAATTTAATTTACGCTGTCTTTTTTTCCCTGTATTTGACTCCCTCCACTAACCTTCTCCTCACACTTGCCATCCTTCCTTCACTTCTCCTCAAGCATTTGACTACTTCAGAGGCAAGGTGGATGCCACCCACAAGGAGATTCCTTCTGTCCCTTCCCCCTTCTCTCCTTCTACCTAATTCTCCTTCTGCATTTGACTCCTTTTCTTCTCTTACAGAGCTGGAAGCTAATCATCTTCTCTTCTCCCTCTACCACATGCCCTCTAGATCGTATCCCCTCACACCTTACTGCATCTCTTAGTCCCCACTCTCACCCACATCTTCAATTCCTCCCTATTCTCTGGCTCTTTACCCTCTTACTTTAAGCCTGTAGTGGTCACCCTTTTCTCAGAAACAACCTACACCCTATGTGCCTTACTAACTACCGCCCTGTATCCCTCCTGCTGTTTGTCTCCTAATTGCTAGAATGTCAACATTCTTAAATCACATTCCCTCCTGGATCCTTTACAACCTGCCTTTCGTACAGCTCGTTCTACAGACTGTGCTTAAAGCAAATTCCCAAGGTCACTTTTCCCTACTAATCCTACTTGATCTATCTGCTGCGTTTGATGCTCTCAATCACTCTCCTCCTTCATATTCTAAACTCTCTCTTGGTATCCGTAACACAGTTCTATCCTGGTTTTCATCATAACTTTCCTGTCACACATTCTCCATCTCTGTTGCTAACATGTCTTCGTCTTCTATTGATCTGTCTGTGGGTATACATCAGGGCTCTGTTCTGAGATCTCTCTTTCTCTCTACATACTATCATTTGGTGACCTCATCAACTCTTTGTGACAATCCTATAAATAACAAATACAAATATCAGGTCATGGGAATAAGTGATTTGGACATAAAAGTAACATTTCGGAAGTGTGGACAACTAATACATCTTGTAGATTGCCTTTACAGTGTGATGTCATTGATTCAGTAGATTGTGTGCAGACCAGGACTGCAGTACAGTGTCACTCACATGGATGACTTGCGTGGTAGAAGCTCAAGAACAAGGATGTCAAACTCCAGTCCTCGAGGGCAGCAAACAGGCCAGGTTTTCAGGATATCCCTACTGAAAACCTGGCCTGTTTGGGACCCTCGAGGACTGGAGTTTGACATGCATGCTCTAGAAGGAGCACAGCTGTGGGTGGGAGGTGGATTTGCTTTGCATCAAATGGTTTGGTGCAAGGTTTATTGTATGTAGTAACATAATAACAATGCAATGCTTAACTTTTATTTCAGGAGGGATGACTGCAGAACAGAAGTGAATATTGAAGCCATGTGTTCCTTTTCTTGCAAAAGAGAAAATTTGAAGGACAGTTGAAGAGAAGGAAAATTACTACACAGAGACAGATAAGCAATGTGTATATTTCTCATTTACCATTTAGTATTTGTCGTTTTATTGACTCCACACAATCCGGCTGCTACGGGTTTCACATTGAATATTTTCATCTCTACTCTACCCCTTCCTGTGATCTGAACCATGCAAGTTTTCATTGATTCAATACATCATGAGTAGAGGGTGGCTACAGTATGAAGTAAAGACCCAAGGACCACATCTACTACCATTCATAACAAGAACATGTGCAGTAGCGCACAGCTGCAGTTCTATGTGATTGTTATGAAAGGTTGAGGTGGTTCAATTCTATGAATCTGGAGTGGGATGGATCCTGTTTGCATCATATGGTTTCATCTAGGCCAGTAGATTATATAACTTTCAGTACAGGTTACACATGGCATCAGTATTAGTGATTTAAAGAGGAGGAAAGCTTCAATGTGGAGAACAAAGCCAAGTAATGTTGAAGTTACTCCTTTTACCATTTACTTGGTCAGTCTGTACTGTCTACTCCCCACACAGCTGCTAAGGATCTTCCATTTTAAATACTTTCACCTCCTATTCTGCACTGCTTTGCTGCCCATTATTCAGAGATGCGTTCCAGTCATGTTTACCACTCTGAATCTCTCTGCAGTCATTGGTTCAGCACATCATGGGTAGAGCATGGCTACAGATACAGCAAGCTATTATTATTTTACCGGCTGATCATCCATAATATTGCATTAAAACATAGAATATCACTTAATTTCCAAAAGATTCAGTGATGCTGATAATGCAGAATCTCACAACATTTCCCATCATAATGCCATAATGCACCAGTGGGAGAAATAATCCTTGCTATATCTGTACATTGTGTGACGTATTACCTCCATGACCATTGAGAGCAAGTACATCTTCTGTATAGAGCGGCTGTGTTATGATGCAGTTATTGATCATCATTGACATAATCACAAGAATCTTATGCAAAGGGAAATTGTCCGCAGCGAAGTGAGATTTCAGCCCCCAAACGTCTGTAATATTAATGCAATGTCTTACTTTTGTTGCAGTGAACACTGAAGAGACGGATCTACTACAACACTGTACAGGATGAGCATACGCTACAAGCAGCAAAATGATCTTGCAGTTGACAGTATGTTGTTCTGGTAATGTGCACAATTATTATTTATGGGCTACACACCACAGTGCTGGACATATTCTGTTAACTTCAACTCTACTCCTAACATGGAGATGTCTTCCTGGTGTTACTGATTCAGTACATCATATGCACAGTGTGGTTATGATATGATGGATTGATTTAATGAACCCACCAACCAATGATGACATCTGCATCATCTTCTGTAAAGTGCAGCTACAGCATGATATTATCAGCATTTGGTGCGGTATAATCAGAGGTATCTATGTGCTTTTGTGCCTGTTTTAAGTCCTCCAGCTTAACGCCCCTACACCTCCCACTACACAGGCATACTTACTTATGCATACACTGACATCTGGCATACCTACACACACCCCAGGGCCACTTCCTTCCCCTGATGTCAGGGAGAGGATGGGCATGCAGAGTGCAGTAAGTCTCCACGTTACTCTGGCCAACAGTCTTGGCCTACCTCCAGCATCTGTCACCCACAACATCTGTTCCCTCCTTGTAAAGTGCTGAACTATCTCACCTGGGTCAGTGCTATAGCTGATCACAGTGCCCGATCAGGATGTCACTGTGACAGGCAGCAGTGCAGATTGACCGGTCAATCAATGCAGTGCCGCAACATATGCACTAAATGAGATTTCCGTGCCCCCAGTCAGGTTACTCCCTGGGCAGTGACCCTGCTCACACCTTCCCCTAGTTCCACCTCTGATCACAATTATCTCTCTTGGAGAGTGTAGCAAATTGGAGTTGGGGGAATCTCACCTCTGCCATGCATGGTCACAATCTGGGCACAGGACCCAAATAGTGGGCAATGTGGCACTTCTTACAGTAGAGAATAAGTAACTTTATTCTTTACTTGTGTATTAAGGACCTTATTTGCATTCAATTCAGTCCACATGGGACCAAGACTTTCTGGCTTACTGAACAAAGTGGAATTGTTTCGTAGAGGGTGGAGAATTGTATTTTATCTGAAATTACCCCCTCTGCACAAAATACAAACAATTATACCCATACAAGTACCTTGTGGAAGTTGTTGCCCTCTATCTTCCTGTGGTCTCTCCCTGTTTCTCACCGTGCCTCCTCCCATTTCCTTGCACCTCTGCGTCTCCGCATATATCCCTATACTCAGAGCCGGCTCCGGTCAGTGACATGGGATGCCCAAATATGAGCATACCCATATATGGGCATCCATGCCACTGACCGGAGCCCGCTCTGTTGCGGATATGGAGAGAGACTGGGAGATTTACATCCCCTTATAATTCATATGGTGCATAGTACCGGCACGTATTGTTTTACCGGTACTGTGTACCTTCCTACTTTCACACTGGTACAGTATATGCTGCAGTGGGACTGAGAGGGATATATTGGTAACACATAGTCATTGTTGGGGGAATTCAATCCATTTTGAAAATAGTAATGAAATGTTTTTTACTTTTCTTTTTTTTCAGTAATGAAGAATGAAACATTTCTGTTAAAATTGAATTGGAGGTGAACTGGATTCATCATCAACTCTGCACCAGTGTGAATTGATGTTCTTTAATGTTCTGATAAGGTACATGCAACATCTCTTCCTCAACCCCTGCACCACTCTCTGCCTCTTGCCTCTCTCTCTCCACCTCCCTGCTAAGCGTATTAACCCATCTAATGTAATCCACATTCCATGTCTCACTTTACTCTTCACTTCTCACGTGCCCTCTGGAATGACTGCTCTCTGACTAACAAGGTCTATTTGTACATGACCTCTTCTGCTCTCATCCACCACCTCTCATTCCCCTCACCCCTGTCCTACTCGATACCTCATCTTAATTGAACTCTCTCCTCTGACATCTACCCTTATCTCTAACCTCTCCTCACTTTCTGCTTAAACTAACTATCTTGTTAACTTTTACAATGCTATCATCTCCTCCTCCCTCCTCCTCCTTCCTCCTCCCTCCTCCATTATATATATACCCCTTCTAGGCTCTGACACACTCATCCCTCTAAGGCCATGATTATCATGGGCACATGCTTGGTCGTCCACAGTGCGTGCGAGCGATGCAGAGCCGCCTCGGACCTCAGTGCAGGGATTGCTGCATACCCCCAGCATCTGTCACCCACAAACAATACACACACTAATACTCCCCACAATACACACTATAATACCTCCTCAATACTAATCTCCCCAATAATATTATAGCTCCAAACACAATATACACAACACCCTTACACAAGATACACAATCTAGTACTCTCCTCTGCACCTCTACACACAATATAATACTCCCACACACACAATATACACACTACCCTCCTACCCCCATAAAATACAACCAATAATACACACACACTTTGTGGATGTTGGGACCAGCTCCCGGCATGCACCAGTGAAAGAGAGAGGCCCGCAGAAGCTCGGAAGAACTCCCTCCATCCGTGCCTTCCTCCGTTTCACATCTTCTCCCTGTCTCTCTCCCTCCCTTTCCTTGCATCTCCCTGCGTCTTTACGTATACCCAGTCAGTGACGGCTCTGGTCACGTGATGCCTTAATATGGGCTTATCCATATATGTTCATCCACGTCACTAATGTGATGCCCGCACTGTTGCGGAGCTGGTACTTACGACGGGCACTTATTGTTTTATCAGTACTGCGTACCTGACTCTACCGGCCTACTTTCAACACTAGTACAATATGTGCTTCACTACGAGTGAGTGGGGAATATTGGCATCACACAGTCACTGTTGAATATGCCATTCAATCCATTTTGAAAATAGTAATGCAATGTGGTTTTGTTTTGTTTGCTTTTTGCAGTAATGAAGAATGGAAAAGTTATATTAAAATTAAATTGGAGGGGGACTAGATTCAGCATTTCATCATGAACTCTGCACTTGTGAGAATTTAACTTCTTGAATACCCTGACAGGTACACGCAACATTAAGACTATAATCTGCTGTGCAAGCTTTCGTGCTATACCTCCCCCTCAGGTTTTGATTTATACATTTGCTCCCTCAATTCATGTCCTCTAATATTTGAAAGCTCTCTCCTAGCATTTTCTCTTTACCACAGAACGTCATCCCAATGTAACCTCTCTCTTGTTCTTTCTGCTTGCTGTTTCCTCACTCCTCTGTTAAACTTTTCTAATTTCTCTAACTTCCACACTCCTGCTTTTATCCACATGTTCTCCTCTTTCCTTCCCCTACCTTTGCATGTGTCTACACACTGCACCATTTGTACAGACCTCTATTGCAGCTATTTCTGCACTGCTCAATGAAAAGCACTCTTTAATATCCTATTCTCTGTGCCCCCTCTCTCTGCGCCCCCTCTTTTGGCGCCTCCTCTCTCTGCGCCCCCTCTCTCTGCGCCTATCTGTCTCATTCTCTCTACGTCCCTCTCTCTCTACATAGAGCTATCTCTGTCTCTCTCTACACCTATCTCTGTGTCTCCTTCTATGTTTGCTGATGTGTGGGATATCTCTTATAATCTTGAACCTGCTCATATACACATCGGGCCTCCCTGCCTCTGCCTCCCTGCTAAGAGTGTTAACCTATCTAATGTAATCCACATTCCTTTCCTTACTTTTCTCTTCCCTTCTCCTATGCCATCTGGAATGTCCGTTCTCTGACTAACAAGGCTCTAGTTGTACATGACCTCTTCTGCTCTCATCATTCACAATCAGTCATTCCCCTCACCCCATCTTACCCGTCCCACTGATTTTCCTCTGCTTAATTAAACTCTCCTCTGACATCTACTCTAACCTCTCTCTCTCTTTCCGCTTAAACTAACAATCTTATTAACTCTTACAATGCTATCCTCCTATCTATATGCCCCCTCTAGGCTCTGACACACTTGTCCCTCTAGCCCACACCCTTGGCTAAATTCCCAAACATGTTCATCACACTTCCACTCGCTGTTCTTAATGCCTATGAAGGAAATCACACAATTGATATTTGATTTTTCTACAGTAAAAATGTCTCCAGTCCTGTATAAAGCTGCTCTTTGGGGCCAAACCACACTACTTTTTTTTCACATTCATCAACACTCAAATTTAATTTACGCTGTCTTTTTTTCCCTGTATTTGACTCCCTCCACTAACCTTCTCCTCACACTTGCCATCCTTCCTTCACTTCTCCTCAAGCATTTGACTACTTCAGAGGCAAGGTGGATGCCACCCACAAGGAGATTCCTTCTGTCCCTTCCCCCTTCTCTCCTTCTACCTAATTCTCCTTCTGCATTTGACTCCTTTTCTTCTCTTACAGAGCTGGAAGCTAATCATCTTCTCTTCTCCCTCTACCACATGCCCTCTAGATCGTATCCCCTCACACCTTACTGCATCTCTTAGTCCCCACTCTCACCCACATCTTCAATTCCTCCCTATTCTCTGGCTCTTTAACCTCTTACTTTAAGCCTGTAGTGGTCACCCTTTTCTCAGAAACAACCTACACCCTATGTGCCTTACTAACTACCGCCCTGTATCCCTCCTGCTGTTTGTCTCCTAATTGCTAGAATGTCAACATTCTTAAATCACATTCCCTCCTGGATCCTTTACAACCTGCCTTTCGTACAGCTCGTTCTACAGACTGTGCTTAAAGCAAATTCCCAAGGTCACTTTTCCCTACTAATCCTACTTGATCTATCTGCTGCGTTTGATGCTCTCAATCACTCTCCTCCTTCATATTCTAAACTCTCTCTTGGTATCCGTAACACAGTTCTATCCTGGTTTTCATCATAACTTTCCTGTCACACATTCTCCATCTCTGTTGCTAACATGTCTTCGTCTTCTATTGATCTGTCTGTGGGTATACATCAGGGCTCTGTTCTGAGATCTCTCTTTCTCTCTACATACTATCATTTGGTGACCTCATCAACTCTTTGTGACAATCCTATAAATAACAAATACAAATATCAGGTCATGGGAATAAGTGATTTGGACATAAAAGTAACATTTCGGAAGTGTGGACAACTAATACATCTTGTAGATTGCCTTTACAGTGTGATGTCATTGATTCAGTAGATTGTGTGCAGACCAGGACTGCAGTACAGTGTCACTCACATGGATGACTTGCGTGGTAGAAGCTCAAGAACAAGGATGTCAAACTCCAGTCCTCGAGGGCAGCAAACAGGCCAGGTTTTCAGGATATCCCTACTGAAAACCTGGCCTGTTTGGGACCCTCGAGGACTGGAGTTTGACATGCATGCTCTAGAAGGAGCACCGCTGTGGGTGGGAGGTGGATTTGCTTTGCATCAAATGGTTTGGAGCAAGGTTTATTGTATGTATTATCATAATAACAATGCAATGCTTAACTTTTATTTCAGGAGGGATGACTGCAGAACAGAAGTGAATATTGAAGCCATGTGTTCCTTTTCTTGCAAAAGAGAAAATTTGAAGGACAGTTGAAGAGAAGGAAAATTACTACACCGAGACAGATAAGCAATGTGTATATTTCTCATTTACCATTTAGTATTTGTCGTTTTATTGACTCCACACAATCCGGCTGCTACGGGTTTCACATTGAATATTTTCATCTCTACTCTACCCCTTCCTGTGATCTGAACCATGCAAGTTTTCGTTGATTCAATACATCATGAGTAGAGGGTGGCTACAGTATGAAGTAAAGACCCAAGGACCACATCTACTACCATTCATAACAAGAACATGTGCAGTAGCGCACAGCTGCAGTTCTATGTGATTGTTATGAAAGGTTGAGGTGGTTCAATTCTATGAATCTGGAGTGGGATGGATCCTGTTTGCATCATATGGTTTCATCTAGGCCAGTAGATTATATAACTCTCAGTACAGGTTACACATGGCATCAGTATTAGTGATTTAAAGAGGAGGAAAGCTTCAATGTGGAGAACAAAGCCAAGTAATGTTGAAGTTACTCCTTTTACCATTTACTTGGTCAGTCTGTACTGTCTACTCTCCACACAGCTGCTAAGGATCTTCCATTTTAAATACTTTCACCTCCTATTCTGCACTGCTTTGCTGCCCATTATTCAGAGATGCGTTCCAGTCATGTTTAGCACTCTGAATCTCTCTGCAGTCATTGGTTCAGCACATCATGGGTAGAGCATGGCTACAGATACAGCAAGCTATTATTATTTTACCGGCTGATCACCCATAATATTGCATTAAAACATAGAATATCACTTAATTTCCAAAAGATTCAGTGATGCTGATAATGCAGAATCTCACAACATTTCCCATCATAATGCCATAATGCACAAGTGGGAGAAATAATCCTTGCTATATCTGTACATTGTGTGACGTATTACCTCAATGACCAATGAGAGCAAGTACATCTTCTGTATAGAGCGGCTGTGTTATGATGCAGTTATTGATCATCATTGACATAATCACAAGAATCTTATGCAAAGGGAAATTGTCCGCAGCGAAGTGAGATTTCAGCCCCCAAACGTCTGTAATATTAATGCAATGTCTTACTTTTGTTGCAGTGAACACTGAAGAGACGGATCTACTACAACACTGTACAGGATGAGCATACGCTACAAGCAGCAAAATGATCTTGCAGTTGACAGTATGTTGTTCTGGTAATGTGCACAATTATTATTTATGGGCTACACACCACAGTGCTGGACATATTCTGTTAACTTCAACTCTACTCCTAACATGGAGATGTCTTCCTGGTGTTACTGATTCAGTACATCATATGCACAGTGTGGTTATGATATGATGGATTGATTTAATGAACCCACCAACCAATGATGACATCTGCATCATCTTCTGTAAAGTGCAGCTACAGCATGATATTATCAGCATTTGGTGCGGTATAATCAGAGGTATCTATGTGCTTTTGTGCCTGTTTTAAGTCCTCCAGCTTAACGCCCCTACACCTCCCACTACACAGGCATACTTACTTATGCATACACTGACATCTGGCATACCTACACACACCCCAGGGCCACTTCCTTCCCCTGATGTCAGGGAGAGGATGGGCATGCAGAGTGCAGTAAGTCTCCACGTTACTCTGGCCAACAGTCTTGGCCTACCTCCAGCATCTGTCACCCACAACATCTGTTCCCTCCTTGTAAAGTGCTGAACTATCTCACCTGGGTCAGTGCTATAGCTGATCACAGTGCCCGATCAGGATGTCACTGTGACAGGCAGCAGTGCAGATTGACCGGTCAATCAATGCAGTGCCGCAACATATGCACTAAATGAGATTTCCGTGCCCCCAGTCAGGTTACTCCCTGGGCAGTGACCCTGCTCACACCCTCCCCTAGTTCCACCTCTGATCACAATTATCTCTCTTGGAGAGTGTAGCAAATTGGAGTTGGGGGAATCTCACCTCTGCCATGCATGGTCACAATCTGGGCACAGGACCCAAATAGTGGGCAATGTGGCACTTCTTACAGTAGAGAATAAGTAACTTTATTCTTTACTTGTGTATTAAGGACCTTATTTGCATTAAATTCAGTCCACATGGGACCAAGACTTTCTGGCTTACTGAACAAAGTGGAATTGTTTCGTAGAGGGTGGAGAATTGTATTTTATCTGAAATTACCCCCTCTGCACAAAATACAAACAATTATACCCATACAAGTACCTTGTGGAAGTTGTTGCCCTCTATCTTCCTGTGGTCTCTCCCTGTTTCTCACCGTGCCTCCTCCCATTTCCTTGCACCTCTGCGTCTCCGCATATATCCCTATACTCAGAGCCGGCTCCGGTCAGTGACATGGGATGCCCAAATATGAGCATACCCATATATGGGCATCCATGCCACTGACCGGAGCCCGCTCTGTTGCGGATATGGAGAGAGACTGGGAGATTTACATCCCCTTATAATTCATATGGTGCATAGTACCGGCACGTATTGTTTTACCGGTACTGTGTACCTTCCTACTTTCACACTGGTACAGTATGTGCTGCAGTGGGACTGAGAGGGATATATTGGTAACACATAGTCATTGGTGGGGGAATTCAATCCATTTTGAAAATAGTAATGCATTGTTTTTTACTTTTTTTTTTGCAGTAATGAAGAATGAAAAAGTTCTGTTAAAATTGAATTGGACGTGAACTGGATTCAGCATTTCATCATCAACTCTGCACCAGTGTGAATTGACGTTCTTTAATGTTCTGACAAGGTACATGCAACATCTCTTCCTCTACCCCTACACCACCCTCTGCCTCTTGCCTCTCTCTCCACCTCCCTGCTAAGCGTATTAACCCATCTAATGTAATCCACATTCCTTGTCTCACTTTACTCTTCCCTTCTCACGTGCCCTCTGGAATGTCCACCACTTCTCATTCCCCTCACCCCTGTCCTACTCGATACCTCAGCTTAATTGAACTCTCTCCTCTGACATCTACCCTTATCTCTAACCTCTCCTCACTTTCTGCTTAAACTAACTATCTTGTTAACTCTTACAATGCTATCATCTCCTCCTCCCTCCTCCTCCATCATCTATATGCCCCTTCTAGGTTCTGACACACTCATCCCTCTAAGGCCGTGATTATCATGGGCACACGCTTGGTCGTCCACAGTGCGTGCGAGCGATGCAGGGCCTCCCCGTCGCCTCGGACCTCAGTGCAGGGATTGCTGGAGCGACAGGCATGCGCTAACTTTGCCTTCTGTTGCGTGCTTACTATAGACGCAGCCTAACCCATGCATTGGTTTAATTCACAAGCACGCTCTCATCACACTTCATCACATCACACTGCTGCTCTTAACACCTATGGAGGAAATCTCACAGTCTGATTTTCTACACTAAACCTTTGTCCTGTTCTGTAAAACTCTGCTCCTTTTTTTAAGGTCAAACACTACTTTTTCCTCACTCATCAACACTCCAATTTCATTCACACTGTCTTCTATGTATTTGAGTCCCACCACTGACTTTCTCCTCCCACTTAACATCCATCCTTTATTTCTCCTCAAGCCTTTGCTCACTTGAGGCAAGGTGGATGCCATCCACAAGTAGATTCGTTCTCTCCCTTCCCCCTCTCTCTTTTTCTATCTAGATCTCATTGCACTCTTGACTCCTTTTCTCCTGTCACAAAGCTGGAACCTGATCTTCTCTTCTCCCTCTACCACATGCCCTCTCAATCCTATATTCTCACTCTCACCCACATCTTCAATTCCTCCATATCCTTTGGCTCTTTCAACTCTTCCTTTTAAGCATGCAGTGGTCACCCCTATTCTCAAAAATAACCTTGACCTTGTGTGAATTTCTAACTATCGCCCTGTATGGGACGTGCACCTGTGGCTTAACAGCACCTATTGGAGTGCCAACTGCCTTATCTGACTAACTATCGCCCTGTATCCGTCCTACCATTTGCCTCCTAATTGCTAGAACGTCTTGTGATCTCCCGTTTGATCAACATTCTTAAATCACATGCTCCTCTGGGCCCTTCACAATCTGCCTTTCCCAATGTAACCAATTATGTACATAAAGAAAATTCCCAAGGTCCATTTTACTTACTAATCCTGCTTGATCTCTCTTCTGCTTTTGATACTGTCAATCACTCTTCTCATTCATATTCTAAACTCTTTCTTCGTATCCGCAGCAAACTTATATCCTGGTTTTCATCATACTTCTCCATCACACATTCTCCATCTCTGTTGCTAACGTGTCTTTGTCTCCTGTTGTTTTGTCTGTTGGTATACCTCAGGACTCTGTTCTGGGACCTCTCTCACTACATACTATCACTAGTTGACCTTATCAACTATTTTGGCCCTTGATATCATCTCTATGCAGATGATACACACACCTATCCACCCTACCGTCACTCCTGCAATTTAGTTCCTAGTTTCGGGTGGCCTCCTGGCTATATCCTCCATGGATGACACTCTTCTGCCTTAAACCTAATGTCTAAAACTGAGCTCCTCATATTTCCCCCTAAATCTGGCCTAATATCACCTTTCTCCATCGCAGTAAACAGTACTACCATCATCCTGTCATGAAAGCACATTGCCTAGGAGTAACATTTGACTCTTCCCTTTCCATCTTCATTCACGACACTGGCTAAAGTTTGTTGATTCTTTCTCTGTAATATTTCCAAGATTTGCCCTTTTCTCTGTCAATCTACTGCTAAAACGCCAATGCATGCCCTTATCGTATGGGTTAACATACTGCTAACAGGGCTCCCTGCTTCACAACTTTCTCATTTGCAATCTATCCAAAACTCTGCTGCTTGAATAATTTCCCTTTCTCCCACAACAGTATCTGCTCATCTCCTCCTCCTCCTTAAATCCCTCTCCTTGCTTCCCATCAAGTTTCAGATCACCTACAAAGTTCTCCTCCTTACCTTTTTGTTAAGGTTCTCTATTAGTGGTGTACCGAGTACCCGGCGTTACCCGACACATTTCCAGCTACCCGGACATTACTCGAAACCGGCCACTGAGAAGTGGACTTGGCCGGGTAATACCCGGCGTCGGGTAATGTCAGGGCAGCTGGAAATAATCTTTTATACTTACCTTTCCTAAGACATCTAGGATCAGCAGCAGCAGTCCTCTGATGTTGGCAGCATCAGAGGTGTCTTCACCTGGCGGGGGGAGCTGCAGGAATCACTTCCACAGCACCGAAGCAGGTAAGCTGTGTCTGTGAGCCTGCAGCTCCCCCGCCGGCTGAAGACACCACAGATGCTGCCACCGTCACAGGACTGCTGCTGATCCTAGATGTCACTGCCACCCGGAAGGTAAGTGCCAAACCGTGTACCCGACCGGGTAGAACCTTTCATTTTGGCCGGGTACCCGTTACCCATTTTTTTATAGTTGAGGACCCAGTCCAACACTATTCTCTATTCATCTGCTCCTTCCTACATATCATCTTTGGTCTCGTTATGCCCTTCCTCGTCTCCTAAGCTCTACTAATAACTGTCTCCATTATACTTCTTACACCTCTACTGCGCACTCGCTCTCTTGCCTGAAACCCTTTCCCATCAATTTACCTGTGAAACTCACACACACTCAGTATATGCCAACATACCCTCTTCCACCCACATTTAAGATCAACCTTAAAATTCACAACTTAAATGAAGCATTTCAATAGCTTTTACTCGTTGCTACTGTCACTCATTCAGTCACTAACTATTGTTCCCAAGAAGTGCTTTATACTACAGTACCCACCATTAAGGACAAGCATTGTCATCTACTGCACTTGTTCCCCCACCTGTTGTCTCTCTGTAAGTCTCCTTACATTTCTCTTAGATTGTAAACTACCCAGGACAGGGATTTACTTTCCTATTGTCTGTTTTTGTTTGTTGAACTTATTGTATAATAATTTCCTGTACTTTTTGGTCTCTCTTGTAAAGCGCTGAGTACACAATGGGTGGTATATAAATAGAGATATATGCAGAGTCTAGAGACAAGGCACACGTGTATAGGTAGCTACAGTTTATCCGGGACCGTATGCATCCTTGAAGTGCCTGTCCCAGTTATTTTCTATTGATTGCAATGTAGGAGTGTCTGTCCTGTCTTATTTTTTTTATTATTATTATTATTATTATTATTATTATTATTATTATTATTATATATACAAAGATATATACAAAGATTGTTTCCTGTCGTTAGCATGACATTGTGTGACACAGTGTGATGTCATTGATTCAGTAGATTGTGTGCAGACCGGGACTGCAGTACAGTTTCACTGACATGAATAACTTGTGTGGTAGAAGCTCTAGAAGGAGCACAGCTGTGGGAGGGAGGTGGATTTGCTTTGTATCACATGGTTTGGAGCAAGGTTCATTGTATGTATCGTCAATAATAATTATAATAATAATAATGCAATGCTTAACTTTTTTATTTCAAGAGGAAAGACTGCAGAACAGAAGTGAATATTGAAGCCATGTGTTCATTTTCTTGCAAAATAGAAAATTGAAGGACAGTTGAAGAGGAGGAAAATGACTACACAGAGACAGATAAGCAATGTGTATATTTCTCATTTAGTATTTGTCGTTTTATTGACTCCAAAAAATCCGGCTGCTAAGGGTTTCGCATTGGACATATTCACCTCTACTCCACCCCTTCCTGTGATCTGTACCATGCAGATTTTTGTTGATTCAATACATCATGAATAGAGTGTGGCTACAGTATGAAGTACTGACCCAAGGACCACATCTACTACCATTCATAACAAGAACATGTGCAGTAGCGCACTGCTGCAGTTCTATGTTATTGCTATGAAAGGTTGAGGTGGTGCAATCATATGAATCTTGAGTGGGAGGGATCCTGTTTGCATCATTTAATTTGATCTAGGCCAGTAGAGTATATAACTCTCAGTACAGGTTACATATGGCATCAGTATTAGTGATTTAAAGAACAGAAAAACAGGAGTGGAGAACAAAACCAAGTAATGTTGAAGTTACTACTTTTTACTATTTACTTGGTCAGTCTGTACTGTCTACTCCCCACACAGCTGCTAAGGGTTTCCATTTGAGATACATTCACCTTCTACTCTGCACTACTGTGCTACCCTCTATTCAGAGATGAGTTCAAGTCATGTTTACCACTCTAAATCGCTCTGCAGTCATTGATTCAGCACATCATGGGTAGAGCATGGCTATAGATACAGCAAGCTTTATTTTACCCTAATATTGCATCAAAAAATAGAATATCACTCAGTTTCCTACAGATTTACTGATGCTGATAATGCAGAATCTCACCCTCCCATCATAATACACCAGAGGAAGAAATAATCCTTGCTATATATGTACATTGTGTGACATATTGCCTCCATGACCATTGATGGCAAATACATATTCTGTATAGAGCAGCTGTGTTATGATGTAGTTGTTATTGATCATCATTGAGATATAATCACAAGAATCTTATGCAAAGGGAAACTGTCATTAGCATAGTGGGATTTCAGCCCCCAAACTTCTGTAATATTAATGCAATGTCTTACTTTTATTGCAGTGAACACCGAAGAGACGGATCTACTACAACAGCAAAATGATCATGCAGTTGACAATATGTTGTTCTGGTAATGTGCACAATTATTATGTATGGGCTCCACACCACAGTGCTGGACATATTTTGTTAACTTCAACACTACCCCTACCATGGAGATGTCTTCCTGTGATTGGTGTTACTGATTCAGTACATCATATGCACAGTGTGGCTATTATATGATGGATTGATTTAATGAACCCACCAAACACTGATGACATCTGTATCATCTTCTGTAAAGTGCATCTACAGCAGGATATTATCAGCATTTGGGGTGATATAATCAGAGGCATCTATGTGCTTTTGTGCTGGGTAAAGTCCTCCAGCTGAACCGCCCCCCGCCCCCCACCCCCCTACACCTCCTGCCACACAGGCAAACTTACTTACACACACACAGCACACTTACTTATGCACACTGACACTTGGCATACCTACACACACACACCCCACAGCCACTGGCATGCATGCAGAGTCCTGGGCATGCAGGATGGGCATGCAGAGTACAGAATATCTCCACCTTGCTCTGGCCCGTACTCTTGGCCTACCCCCAGCATCTGTCACCCACAACCTCTGTTCCCTCCCTGTAAATTGCTGCACTAACACACCTTGGTCAGCGCTGCAACCGATCACAGCACCGGATCATGTCACTGTGATAGGAAGCAGTGCTAATTGACCGGTCAATCAATGCCACGTGGCAACATACGCACCAAAAGAGATTTCCATGCCCCCTGACAGGCTACTCCCTGGGCAGTGACCCTGCTCATCTTCCACCTCTGATCACAATATTCTCTCTTGGAGAGTGTAGCAAATTGGAGTTGGGGGAATTTCACCTCTGCAGTGCATGTAGAGTCCTGTATGCAGAGTACAGAAAGTCTCCACCTTAGTCTGGCCCGTACTCTTGGCCTACCCACAGCATCTGTCACCCACAAATAATACATACACTAATACTCCCCACAATACACACTTTAATACCTCCTCAATAATAATCTCCCCAATAATATTATAGTCTTAAACACAATATACACAATACCCCCTAACACAAGATACCCAATCTAACACTCTCCTCTGCACCTCAACATAATATACACACTATAATACCCTACACACAATATAATACTCCCACACACACACAATATACACACTATCCTCCTACCGCCATAAAACACAACCAATAATACACACACACTTTGTGGATGTTGGGACCAGCTCCTTGCATGCACCAGTGAAAGAGAGAGGCCTGCCATCCGTGCCTCCCTCCGTTTCCCATCTTCTCCCTGTCTCTCTCCCTCCCTTTCTTTGCATCTCCCTGCATCTTTGCGTATACCCAGTCAGTGACGGCTCCGGTCACGTGATGCCTTAATATGGGCTTATCCATATATCTGTTGCAGAGATGGAGAGAGACCTGGAGATTTTACATTTCCTTATAATTCATATTGGTACTTAGTACGGGCACTTATTGTTTTATCAGTACTGGGTACCTGACCGTACTGGCCTACGAGTGAGAAGGCAATATTGGCATCACACAGTTACTGTTGAATATGTCATTCAATCCATTTTGAAAATAGTAATGCAATGTGGTTTTGTTTTGTTTGCTTTTTGCAGTAATGAAGAATGAAAAAGTTATATTAAAATTAAATTGGAGGGGAACTGGATTCAGCATTTCTTCATGAACTCTGCACTTGTGAGCATTGACCTTCTTGAGTGCCCTGACAGGTACACGCAACTTTAAGACTATAATCTTCATCAACTGCTGTGCAAGCTTTCGTGCTATACCTCCCCCTCCGGTTTTGATTTATACATTTGCTCTCTCAATTCATGTCCTCTAATATCTGGAGGCTCTCTCCTAGCATTTCTCTCTACCACAGCACGTCATCCCAATGTAACCTCTCTCTTGTTCTTTCTGTTTACTGTTTCCTCACTGCTCTGTAAAACTTTTCTAATTTCTCTAACTTCCACACTCCTGCTTTTATCCACATGTTCTATACACTTTCCTTCCCCTACCTTTGCATGTGTCTACACAAAGCACCATTTGTACAGACCTCTATTGCAGCTATTTCTGCACTGCTCAATGAAATGCTCTCCTGCACATCCTATTCTCTTCCACCTTCCCTCTCAAAGCCCCCTCTCTCTATGTCTCCTCTCTCTACGCCTATCTGTCTCATTCTCTTGACGCCCTTCTCTCTCTACATATCCCTATCTCTGTCTCTCTCTACACCTATCTCTGTGTCTCCTTCTATGCTCGCTGATGTTGGGGGATATCTCTTATAATCTTGGACCGGCTCATATACACATCAGGCCTCCCTACTAAGAGTGTTAACCTATCTAATGTAATCCACATTCCTTTCCTTACTTTTCTCTTCCCTTCTCCTGTGCCCTCTGGAATGTCCACTCTTACTAACAAGGCTCTAGTTGTACATAACCTCTTCTGCTCTCATCAGTCACAATCAGTCATTCCCCTCACCGCATCTTACCTGTCCCACTGATTTGCCTCTGCTTAATTAAACTCTCCTCTGACATCTACTCTAACCTCTCTTCTCTCTTCTCTCTCTCTCTCTTTCTGCTTAAACTAACAATCTTATTAACTCTTACAATGCTATCCTCCTATCTATATGCCCCCTATAGGCTCTGACACACTCATCCCTCTAACCCACACCTTTGGCTAAATTCCCAAACACACTCATCACACTTCCACTCGCTGTTCTTAATACCTACGGAGGAAATCTCACACTTTGTTTGATTTTTCTACAGTAAAAATGTCTCCTGTCCTGTATAAAGCTGCTCTCTAGGGCTAAATACACTACTTTTTTCCACACTCATCAACACTCAAATTTAATTTACGCTGTTTTTTTCTCTGTATTTGACTCCCTCCACTGACCTTCTCCTCCCACTTGCCATCCTTCCTTCACTTCTCCTCAAGCATTTGACTACTTCAGAGGCAAGGTGGATGCCACCCAAAAGGAGATTCCTTCTGTCCCTTCCCCCTTCTCTCCTTCTACCCAAATCTCCTTCTGCACTTGACTCCTTTTCTTCTCTTACAGAGCTGGAAGCTAATCATCTTCTATTCTCCCTCTACCACATGCCCTCTAGATCGTATCCCCTCACACCTTACTGCATCTCTTAGTCCCCACTCTCACCCACATCTTCAATTTCTCCCTATTCTCTGGATTTTTGCCCTCTTACTTTAAGCCTGTAGCGGTCACCCTTTTGTCAGAAACAAACTACACCCTATGTGCCTTACTAACTACCGCTCTGTATCCCTCATGCTGTTTGCCTTCTAATTGCTAGTGTCAACATTCTTAAATCACATGCCCTCCTGGATCCTTTACAACCTGCCTTTCGTACAGCACGTTCTACAGACTGTGCTTAAAGCTAATTCCCAAGGTTTTTCCCTACTAATCCTACTTGATCTATCGGCTGCGTTTGATGCTCTCAATCACTCTCCTCCTTCATATTCTAAACTCTCTCTTAGTATCAGTAACAAAGTTCTATCCTGGTTTTCATCATAACTTTCCTGTCACACATTCTCCATCTCTGTTGCTAACATGTCTTCGTCTTCTATTGATCTGTCTGTGGGTATACATCAGGGCTCTGTTCTGAGATCTCTCTTTCTCTCTACATACTATCATTTGGTGACTTCATCAATGCTTTTGGCCTTAGATATAATCTCTATGCGGATGATACACACACAAATCTATCCACCCCTGTTCTCACTCCTGCAATCCAGTCCCTACTCTTGGGTTGTCTCCTGGCTATATGCTCATGGATGGCACTCCACTGCCTTAAACTTAATGTCTAACACTGGGCTCATATTATCCCCTTTCTCCATCACAGTAAACAGTACTACCATCTATCTTGTCATCAAACATGTTGCATAGGAGTAACATTTGGCTCTTCAATTCCATCTCCATTCACATGCACGGCTATGGGTAAAATGTGTTGCCTCTTTCTCTGTAATATTGCCAAGATCTTCCCTTTCCCCTCTCAACCTACTGCTAAAACTCCAATGTATACTGTTATCCTATAGGTTATTTTAACATACAGTAGCGACATACTTTATTAAAGTAAATGCCGGCGGCATGCCGGGATCTACCCCAGCTGCCGCCAGTCAGAAACGCGCGCTGCCGCGTTTCCCCCACGCACCCCCCCTCCACATCGCGCGCAATTACCCCCCCAAAGACACCCCGAACCCGGCTTCTACTCTGCCCCTCTGCTTCCCCGCACCCCCGCTTACCTAGATTTGAACTCCAGGGGTGTCGGGGAAGCCTGGGGAAGCCGGGGAAGACGGGGAAGCCGGGCGCGCTTGTGACCGTGACGTCACAGTGCGCCGCCACGCGCCGCGGCTACCCGCTTCCCAGCCTCATTCAGCCAGCGGCATTTGCTCGAATAAGAGCTGCCGCTGCTGTACTACTAACAGGCCTCCATGCTTCACAACTTTCTCCTATGCAAAACTCTGCTGCTTGAATTATCTCACTTTCTCCCACAACAGTCTCTGCTCATCTCCTTAAATCCCTGTCCTGGCATCCCATCAAGTTTTTGTATCACCTACAAAGTTCTCCTCCTTACCTTTTTGTTAAGGCTCTCCATTAATCTGCTCCTTCTTGCATATCATCTTTGATCTCTCGTTATGCCCTTGCTTGTCTCTTGCACTATAACCATAACTGTCTCCTGTAAACTTCTTTCACCTCTACTGTTCTCTCACTTGCCTGAAACCATTTTCCATCACTGCACCGTACATGTGAAACTTCCTCACACTCAGTATATGCCAACATAACCTCTTCCACCCACATGTAAGACCAATCTTAAAATTCACGACTTAAATCAAGCATTTAAAAAACTTTGACTCGTGGCTACTGTCCCACACCCACAGTCACTGCTAACAACTATTGTTCCCAAGATGTGCTTTCTACTAATTGTACCCACCATTAAGGACAAGCATTGTCATCTACTGCACTTCTTCCCCCAACTGCTGCCTCTCTTTAAGTCTTCTAACATTTCTATTAGATTGTAAAGTTCCCAGGGCAAGGATTTACTTTCCTATAATCTGTTTTTATTTGTCGCACTTATTTTTTAATTATTTTTCCCCTCTCCCCTAATGATATACATATAGGTTTTCCTGTCATTTGCATGACAGAGTTATTATGGTTAACTATTGCATCATGTAGACTGCCTTTTCAGTGTGATGTAATTGATTCAGTACTTTGTGTGCAGACTGTGACTGCAGTACAGTGTCACGAACATTAATGACTTGTGTGGTAGAAGCTCTAGAAGGAACACAGCTATGGGAGGGAGGTGGATTTACTTTGGATCACATGGTTTGGCGCAAGGTTCATTGTATGTATGATCATAACCATGCAATGCTTAACTTTTATTTCAGGAGGGAAGAACAGTGAATATTGAAGCCATGTGTTTCTTTTCTGTCAGAAGAGAAATTTTGAAAGACAGTTGAAGAGGAGGAAAATGACTACACAGAGACAGATAAGCAATGTGTATATTTCTCATTTAGTATTTGTCGTTTTGTTGACTCCACACAATCCAGCTGCTAAGGGTTTCGCATTGGACATATTCCCCTCTACTCTACCCTTCCTGTGATCTGTACCATGCAGGTTTTTGTTGATTCAATACATCATGAGTAGAGTGTGGCTGCTGTATGAAGTATTGACCCAAGGACCACATCTACTACCATTCATAACAAGAACATGTGCAGTAGCGCACTGCTGTAGTTCTATGTGTTTTATTAAAGGTTGAAGTGGTGCAATCATATGAATCTGGAGTGGGATGAATCCTGTTTGCATCATATGGTTTCATCTAGGCCAGTAGAGTATATCTCTCAGTACAGGTTACACATGGCATCAGTAGTAGTGATTTAAAGAACAGAAAAAACAAGAGAAACTTCAATGTTGATAACAAAGCCAAGTAATGTTGAAGATACTCTTTTAACTATTTATTTGATCAGTCTGTACTGTCTACTCCCCACACAGCTACTAAGTCTTCCATTTGAGATACATTCACCTCCTACTCTGCACTGCTGTTCTGTCCTCTATTCAGAGATGAGTTCCAGTCATGTTTACCACTCTGAATCACTCTGCAGTCATTGATTCAGCACATCATGGGTAGAGCATGGCTACAGATACAGTAAGCTTTATTTTACCGGCTGATCATCCATAATATTGCATTAAAACATAGAATATTACTCAGTTTCCAAAAGATTCAGTGATGCTAATAATGCAGAATCTTACAACACATCCCATCATAATGCACCAGAGGAAGAAATAATCCTTGCTACACTACCGACACGTTTTATTGAAGCACGGCTAGCACCGCAAGCCGGGGGATGCCCCGGCGTGCTAGCCGCACTCCCTCAGCGTGCCGCGCATCACCGATGCACGGTCACGCGTCATCGGGTGCCTGCGCCCCCTGCACGCGCGTCCAGGGCTCCCCGAGGGAGCACTGGTGTCCCGCGATGTGGGGGACAGCGGCAGGGGGTTCCGGGGGACCCGGCAGCGGAAGGGAGAAAGCCCCGATCGGAGGGCGCTCCTCCGCTGCTTCGGCGTGCGCCCGGCACCCTCCGGCGCGCGCCAGGTTACTGCTGCGGCCAAGAACGGGCAAATGCTCGAATAAACTCGGCCGCAGCAGTATATCTGTACATTGTGTGACGTTTGGCCTCCATGACCATTGATAGCAAATACATATTTTGTATTGAGCGGCTGTGTTATGATGTAGTTGTTATTGATCATCATTGAGATATAATCACAAGAATCTTATGCAAAGGGAAAATGTCTGCAGCATAGTGGGATTTCAGCTCCCAAACTTCTGTAATATTAATGCAATGTCTTACTTTTATTGCAGTGAACACTGAAGAGACGGATCTACGACAACACTGCACAGGACAAGAGCAAACACTACAAGCAGCAAAATGATCTTGCAGTTGCAAGTATGTTCTGTAATGTGCACAATTATTATTTATGGGCTACACACCACAGTGCTGGACATATTCTGTTAACTTCTACCCCTACCATGGAGATGTCTTCCTGTGATTGATTCAGTACATCATATGCACAGTGTGGCTATGATATGATGGATGGATTTAATGAACCCACCACCCACTGACATCTGCATCATCTTCTGTAAAGTGCAGCAGGATATTATCAGCATTTGGGGTGGTATAATCTGGGGCATCTATGTGCTTTTGTGCCTGGACAAGTTCCTCCAGCTGAACCACCCCCCTATACCTGCCACACAGGCATACTTACAGAGCACACTTACTTATGCACACTGACACTTGGAATACACACACACACACACACACACAGACACTGTCATGCATGCAGTGTCCTGTATGCAGAGTACAGAAAGTCTCCACCTTACTCTGGCCCGTACTCATGGCCTATCCCCAGCATCTGTCATCCACAACCTCTGTTCCCTCCCTGTAAAGTGCTGCACTAACACACCTGGGTCAGCGCTGCAGCTGATCACAGTGCCGGATCATGATGTCAATGGGATAGGCAGCAGAGCTGATTGACAAGTCAATCAATGCAGCTCCGCAATATATGCACCAAAAGAGATTTCTGTACCCCCTGTCAGGCTACTCCCTGGGCAGCGACCCTTCTCACCCCTCTCATTCCACCTCTGATCACAATAATCTCTCTTGGAGTGTGTAGCAAATTGGAGTTGGGGGAATCTCACCTCTGTAGTGCATGGTCACAATCTGGGCACTGTACCCAAATATTGGGCAATGTGGCACGTCTTACAGTAGAGAATAGAATAAGTAAATATATTCTTTACTTGTGTATTAAGGAACTTATTTGCAATAAAAATTCAGTCCACCTGGGACCAAGACTTTCTGGTTTTCTGAACAAAGTGGAATTGTTTTCCTATAATTTTATATTCTCTGAAATGTAACATCACAATAAAGTACTCCTATTTTTTTCCTTTGTGCTTTTTTATGGACTATTCCTTTATGTATTTCACTTAATGGGACTAATTACCTTACGATTAGATTTCACTTGTATTTTCTTGGGTTACTCTTTGGAATTTCTCTCTGTGTTCATTTATACTATCTTATTTAGAGCAGTCTTTGCCATTGGACCCCATTTCTTGCCAGAGAGATCTGTAACACAGAGTATTGAAGAGAGTACAGAACAGTGGTGAAGTAGATTTTTATGCTTCTAGGCAGCCTCCCTTCTCACCATGTATTCTGCCCCCGACGGTCTCTTGCACTGCTCCCTCCTACACCCACTCTCCTCACTCTTCCCTCCCCTCCCCGCTATCACTCAATGACCCCCTCTCATTCAATCCTGCTCCCTTACTCCCCCCTCACTCATTCTTCCTTCTGCACACACAATCCTCCCGAATATCACTCCCAAACAACACACACACTAATTCTCCCCACAATACACACTATAATACCTGCTTGTGACGATAGCTTCCACAGGCTTATTAATATTATACAAAAATAATTGGGTTTGAACTGAACGAGGCTTAAGATATAATAAATTGTATTTATTCCTTAGAATATAGGTGAACACAACAGATAATACAGTAACGAACAAGAAGTACACTTACTTAAGGGTTGGGGAATGAGAAGTATGATGTAGCATTTCTTTCAGCAGTGAGGAAATCATTCAGGTGATATCAGGTAACCATATCAGCAAACGAAGACAAAGGATATATGGGTGGACAGCAGTTTATAAACCATTCTCCTTCTATTCTTAACCTTAAGCACAGGGGATTGGTTTACAATTACCTCCAGCCACTCACTAACGTGGGAAAGCATTCTGACCCATGCCCCCCTGCTAGTTGGCACATGCGCAGTAGAACTCTGGGGGTCTCATTTCTGAAGCCCCACATTTACGTCAGGAATGCCAGACAGTCTACCATTTGGAGTTCTGGCAGGAAAACCTTTGTTGAAAGGTGTTAACTGGAACACTTAAGACCTGCCCTGGTTTGGGCTTCGGATAAACAGTGAGGGTGATAAAACTCTTTGAACAGCACTTAAATCCTAGACATAGCGGCGTCCCCAGGGCCATCTGCTACCTTATGGCCCAAAAGAATCTCTTCTGGGTCTTTGTCCATACCTTAAGATACACTATTAAGCATAAAACATAAACGTATTAAAATATCCGGTTCCGTTAGGTTTAGCAGGTCCAAACTTCCCAGTTCGCATTGCCAGAACTGGGACACCATATGGTCCAAAAAGCGACTTGCTACGACCTAAGAAACCGGAGTTACACCAATGCACATTAAATCATTTTAATACAAAAATCTCCATTGAAAAAGAAATCTCAGCTTTTCACTAAATCCCCATTGAAAACAACGGGCAGCTCCGCCATAGACTTTCAATGGTAAATCGCCGCCATTGAAGTCAATGGGGGTTTTCTGCCATTGAAGTTTATGGGAAAAGTCCCGAACTTCAAGGGGGTCCATACTCCGTCGGGTTGGTCCAAGCGGGTCAAGGATGGTTCTGCAGCGATGCCGGAGCAGTGGCTACAGATACCCCAAACCCTGATCTGCTGAACCCTCCGGAACCGGAGATATGGATTCCTAAAATTCAGCATTTCTCACTTAGTCATTTTTCTGAGCCGTTTCTGCCGCCGCCGGCAAAGCCTATGGCGCGACCCGCTCTATCTGGTTCGACCCTTATCGGGGGTCCAGGATTCGGGGACCCGGTGGTGGTCGAGTGGGGGGACGCTTAGGAACTAGGGGCAAAAAGAATTTTATCCCTAGGTGCCCTAAAACAGTTTATTTCCCCGCTAATTGACGTTGAACTTGACCCAGTGATTTTAGCTCTTTTGAAGGACATTGTATCCGCTTTGCGGTTTGCGGTCTGGACGGCAGCCAACTAGGTTACCTCGAGGCATCTCCATTTGAAGTCAATGAGCCCATTGACTTTCAATGGGAAACCGCCGCTCTCCCTCTCGGACGCCACCTGCTGGTCACTACAGGAAACAGGACGAAAACAGCACAAATTCCTATTGAAATGCATTGAGCCCTAATGGCGGCCAATGGGGACCTGCAAAATGGTGCCCGAAAAGGCGGGAAACTTACACAAAGAGCTATAATCATTAAAGAATTATTAACCCTTGTGCTCCCGGATGGATTCTAGTGTGTGTGTGATGCAAACACTGAGTAACCAGACATTACAATGGAACAGGGGAAAATACATTTACATGTCATAACAAGGGTTACATCACATTTCTGGACCTCAGCCCAGTTAACCCCTTGTCTCCCTGGTGCGGTCAGGGGTGGCCAAATGGGGTGCAACCCCTTTAATACCGGGCCACCCCCTCTCTCCCTCTACACCTCCCCTTCTTAATGCGTGTCCTGTGGCCCACTGGCCCTGACGGGGAGTGGGGCACTGCTGGCACCATTAATGAATTCAGTCTCAGAGGGATAGTCCTGGCGTGAAAGTCCATCAGCATTGCTGTTTTCACTACCCTTTTTGTGCTGAATGGTGAATTCAAATTCTTGCAAAGCCAAGCTCCATCTCAGCAGTTTGGCATTTTCCCCTGATACCCTCTGTAGCCAGCTCAGGGGATTGTGGTCGGTAATGACCGTGAAAGCCCTCCCATAGACATAGGGCTGGAGCTTTTTGAGTGCCCACACAATGGCCAAGCACTCCTTTTCAATGGTGGCATATGCCACCTCCCTGGGGAGCAGTTTGCGACTGAGATACACCACAGGGTGCTCTTTGCCGTCGTCCCCCACCTGGCTCAACACAGCCCCCACACCAAAGTCTGAGGCATCAGTCTGAATAAGAAAATGCTTGGTATAATCTGGGGCAGCCAGGATGGGGGCCTCAGCAAGCGCAGCTTTCAGTGCCTGGAAAGCAGTTTCACAGGCAGGAGACCAGGTAATAAGCACAGGCAGTTGCTTCTTAGTCAGATCAGTCAGGGGTTTGGCCACGGCGCTGTACTGTGGGACAAATTTCCTGTAGTACCCTGCGGTGCCCAAAAAGGCCATGACCTGTTTCTTGGTTTTTGGAACAGGCCACTGAACTATGGCTTCTACCTTGGCTGGCTCTGGCTTGAAATGCCCTCCACCCACCCTGTGCCCTAAGTACAGGACTTCTGCCATACCTACCATACACTTAGTGGGTTTTAAGGTAAGCCCAGCCTCCCTGATTCTATCCAGCACCGCAGCTACATGTCCTATGTGGGATTCCCAGGAATTACTAAAGACAGCAATGTCATCTAAGTAAGCCCTGGCATAGCTCTGCATCCCTTCCAGTAACCTATTGACCAGGCGTTGGAAGGTAGCCGGGGCATTCTTCATCCCAAATGGCATCACCAAAAACTCATAGAGGCCACTTGGAGTGATGAATGCTGACTTCTCCCTAGCCTCCAGGGTCAGGGGAATCTGCCAGTAGCCTTTGCTCAGATCCATGGTGGTCAGATACTTTGCCCCCGCGAGTTCATCTAGTAACTCATCCATGCGGGGCATGGGGTAAGCATCTGACACCGTCCCAGCATTGAGCAACCGGTAGTCCACACAAAACCGGGTGGTTTTGTCCTTCTTAGGCACTAGGACTACTGGACTTGCCCAAGGGCTCTGGGACGGAGTAATTACCCCTAGGGTCAGCATCTCCTCAATCTCTCTCTCCATACTTGTCTTGACCTCTGCTGACACTCTATAAGCGTGCTTATGCAGAGGCTGCAGGTCCCCTGTGTGTACTGGGTGTTTGGTGAGATGTGTGGTCCCTGGCATGTCAGTGAAGAGGGCGCTATACTGAGCTAGCATGTCCCTGGCTTCTCCCTTCTGCCTAGCACTCAACTGTGCCCCGATCTCTACCTGCTCAACAGTGTTTCCTTGCTTTGCCTCCCCTAGGAGATCAGGCAGAGCATTGCTCGCCGGATCCTCCAGCAGTGGGCTACAAATGGCCATTACTGCTCCCATACTCGGTGCTCTGTATTCCTTTAACATATTAATGTGATATGTCTTGTGCCTCTCAGGCGCTACCTGTACAACATAGTTGCACTCATTCACCTTTCGGATAACCGGGTACGGTCCCGACCAGGCAGCCATCAGCTTGTTCTCCCGAGTGGGTTTGAGAACAAGCACCTGCTGTCCTGGGATGAATTCTCTGCTACGGGCCTGCTGGTCATACCATTGCTTCTGCTTGGTCTGAGCAGCCCTGAGGTGGTCCTGGGCCACCCCCATAAGCATCTCTAAACGGTCTCTGAGATCTACTACATACTGGATCACTGAAGCATCAGTAGCAGTAGTCTCCCCCTCCCATCCCTCACGGAAGAGGTCCAGAGGTCCACGTACCCTGCGGCCATATAGTAGCTCGAAGGGGGAGAAGCCTGTAGATTCTTGCGGTACCTCTCGGTATGCAAACAGCAAGTGCTGCAGGTGAATCTCCCAGTCTTTCCCCTCCGCCTCTATAAAGGTCCGAAGCATCTGCTTCAGGGTACCATTAAACCTCTCACATAATCCGTTTGTTTGGGGATGGTAAGGGGTAGTGCGCTGGTGCTGTACACCGCAGGCATCCCAGAGACAATGTAACAGTTCACTCATGAACTGCGACCCCTGATCAGTTAGGATCTCACTAGGGAAACCTACCCTAGCAAAAATGTTCAGCAAAGCTGCTGCCACTGTCTTGGCACTTATGGTGCCCAGCGCTACCGCCTCAGGGTACCGGGTGGCAAAATCCACCATCGTGAGGATGTAGCGTTTCCCTGACCTGCTAGGAATCATGAGGGGTCCTATCAGGTCCATCGCTACCTTCTGGAAGGGTTCCCCTATTATCGGTAGGGGTCTCAGGGGTGCCTTCACACGGTCGCCCGCCTTACCTACTCGCTGGCAGGCATCACAGGAGCGGCAGAAATCAGCCGCATCCCTGGATGCCCCCGGCCAGAAATAACGCTGCAATAACCGGGCTCGCGTTCTGGTGAACCCCTGATGTCCCGCTAACGGAATAGAGTGAGCTACCCATAACAATTGCTGTCGGTACCCCTGGGGTACTACTAGCTGTCGCTTACCGGTCAATCCCTTCTCTATTCTCGGGTTCCCTTCTTCTCTGTATAGGAGTCCCTTATGCCATAGGCAGCGCTCAGTGCCCTCCCCTGCCTGAGATTCGGACGCCCGAAGTCTCACGCCGGCCAGGGTAGGGTCTGCCTTCACTGCCTCCCTAAACTGGGCTCCTAAATCTGCCCCCCCCCCAGTCATGTCATTGTCAGGGGAAGGGGACACGGTAAGGGGGAACAGTAAGTCAGCCTGTGGTTGCAACTGATCCTGGCTTACCTCCCTGGGCTCCTCTGTGCCCTCCGCTAACGTTGGTCCCAAAGGCTGGGGGACTGGGGTGGCCACCGCCGACATTGCTGCGGTCTGGCTCCGGGTAACCGCCGCCACTGCAGCGGGCTGGGGCACACGGTCGTAGGTGCAGGTCATCGGTCCCAGGTCATTGCCCAAAAGAATTTCAGCATCCAAACCTGGTAAAACCCCCACCTCCCGCACACCCTTGCCCACCCCCCAATCCAAAAAAATGCGGGCCACCTGCAGGAAACGTGGCTCTCCGTCAGCCACAGTGATCTGTATCCCAGGGCCTGGGATCAATTCCTCTGGCCGGACCATATCAGGTCGGACCAGGGTCACTGCAGCTCCTGAATCAAGTAAGCCAACTGCTTGCCGGTCACCGACTGTGACCGGGGTGAGATGCTTGCTCCTGCCGTCCGTCTGCTGCAGGTCTGCGCTGTGATGTCCTCCGCTCCTGGCTGTAGGCACTGAAGAAACCGGGGTAGGGGTGACATGGGACGTCTCACTGGGAGTTGTTTCCATGACCGGTCCTGGTTCTTTGGTGGAAGCCACCCGCACGCGGGCTACCGGCTTTGCAGCTGGGGTGCGTTGCCCTCGATAGGGTCCGTTGGAACGCAGGGGTTCCGGGCAATCTGGTCTGATGTGACCAGTGCTGTTGCAATTGTAGCACCGGCGCTCATGCCGGAGCTCTCCCGCCTTCTGTGACACGCTGCCCGCAGGCGGCTTTTGGGTCCACTGGGGGGTACTCACAGCTTTCTTGGCCGGCGCAGGTGGGGTTACCGCTTTGGCTGGTACCTTGGCGGTCATCTGGGACCGGCTGACCACATAGTCATCTGCCATCCTCGCCGCCTCGGTGTAGGTCTTGGGCTTTTTATCATACACAAAAGCCCTCACCGCCGGCGGGCACTGCTGCATGAGCTGCTCCTGAAAGATGAGGTCCAGCAGGCGTTGGTAAGTCTTGGCCTCAGAGCCCTCCACCCAGTGTAACCCATACAAAGCCATGCGGGTCACATAAGTGACATAGGTCTCCTGAGGGTGCCTCTCCTCCAGCCGGAACTTACCCCGGTAAGCTTCAGGGGTAAAACCATGCTGAAACAGCAAAAGTTCTTTCAGGTGGTCATAGTCATCAGCAAACTCCTCTGTAAGCGCCATCAAAGTCTGTTTAGCCAAGCCGGAGAGTAGCGGGTCCAGGCGTGCAACCCTATGCTGGGGAAGCACCCCGTACCGCCGGCACTGCGTTTCAAAGTTCCTTAGAAACATGTCAATCCGATCAGTGCCCTCCACATACTTGGTGAGACTGTGCTTGTCCAGTTGGAGTCCATCTCTGGGGGGTCGGACCGGGGGGCAATAAGCGGGTCTGTTCATTGCCATAGAGATAAACGTTAGGGTTAGGGTTAGGGTTAGGGTTATAGGGGAATACGAAAATTTAGGTATGTGACTCATTTGGGAACTAACCAATCAGAGAAGAGTTAGGGTTGAAAGTTAGGGTTGAAAGTTAGGGTTGAAAGTTAGGGTTGACACTTAGGATTATTTTTCTATTTTTGTTTGGCCCAGGGTTATAGGGGAATACGAAAATTTAGGTATGTGACTCATTTGGGTACTAACCAATCAGAGAAGAGTTAGGGTTGAAAGTTAGGGTTGAAAGTTAGGGTTGAAAGTTAGGGTTGACACTTAGGATTATTTTTCTATTTTTGTTTGGCCCAGGGTTATAGGGGAATACGAAAATTTAGGTATGTGACTCATTTGGGTACCAACCAATCAGAGAAGAGTTAGGGTTGAAAGTTAGGGTTGAAAGTTAGGGTTGAAAGTTAGGGTTGACACTTAGGATTATTTTTCTATTTTTGTTTGGCCCAGGGTTATAGGGGAATACGAAAATTTAGGTATGTGACTCATTTGGGTACTAACCAATCAGAGAAGAGTTAGGGTTGAAAGTTAGGGTTGAAAGTTAGGGTTGAAAGTTAGGGTTGACACTTAGGATTATTTTTCTATTTTTGTTTGGCCCAGGGTTATAGGGGAATACGAAAATTTAGGTATGTGACTCATTTGGGTACTAACCAATCAGAGAAGAGTTAGGGTTGAAAGTTAGGGTTGAAAGTTAGGGTTGAAAGTTAGGGTTGAAAGTTAGGGTTGAAAGTTAGGGTTGACACTCAGGATTATTTTTCTATTTTTGTTTGGCCCAGGGTTATAGGGGAATACGAAAATTTAGGTATGTGACTCATTTGGGTACTAACCAATCAGAGAAGAGTTAGGGTTGAAAGTTAGGGTTGAAAGTTAGGGTTGAAAGTTAGGGTTGACACTTAGGATTATTTTTCTATTTTTGTTTGGCCCAGGGTGATAGGGGAATACGAAAATTTAGGTATGTGACTCATTTGGGTACTAACCAATCAGAGAAGAGTTAGGGTTGAAAGTTAGGGTTGAAAGTTAGGGTTGAAAGTTAGGGTTGAAAGTTAGGGTTGACACTTAGGATTATTTTTCTATTTTTGTTTGGCCCAGGGTTATAGGGGAATACGAAAATTTAGGTATGTGACTCATTTGGGTACTAACCAATCAGAGAAGAGTTAGGGTTGAAAGTTAGGGTTGAAAGTTAGGGTTGAAAGTTAGGGTTGAAAGTTAGGGTTGAAAGTTAGGATTATTTTTCTATTTTTGTTTGGCCCAGGGTTAAAGGGGAATACGAAAATTTAGGTATGTGACTCATTTGGGTACTAACCAATCAGAGAAGAGTTAGGGTTGAAAGTTAGGGTTGAAAGTTAGGGTTGAAAGTTAGAGTTGAAAGTTAGGGTTGAAAGTTAGGGTTGACACTTAGGATTATTTTTCTATTTTTGTTTGGCCCAGGGTTATAGGGGAATACGAAAATTTAGGTATGTGACTCATTTGGGTACTAACCAATCAGAGAAGAGTTAGGGTTGAAAGTTAAGGTTGAAAGTTAGGGTTGAAAGTTAGGGTTGACACTTAGGATTATTTTTCTATTTTTGTTTGGCCCAGGGTTATAGGGGAATACGAAAATTTAGGTATGTGACTCATTTGGGTACTAACCAATCAGAGAAGAGTTAGGGTTGAAAGTTAGGGTTGAAAGTTAGGGTTGAAAGTTAGGGTTGAAAGTTAGGGTTGAAAGTTAGGGTTGAAAGTTAGGGTTGACACTTAGGATTATTTTTCTATTTTTGTTTGGCCCAGGGTTATAGGGGAATACGAAAATTTAGGTAAGACTCATTTGGGTACTAACCAATCAGAGAAGAGTTAGGGTTGAAAGTTAGGGTTGAAAGTTAGGGTTGAAAGTTAGGGTTGAAAGTTAGGGTTGAAAGTTAGGGTTGACACTTAGGATTATTTTTCTATTTTTGTTTGACCCAGGGTTATAGGGGAATACGAAAATTTAGGTATGTGACTCATTTGGGTACTAACCAATCAGAGAAGAGTTAGGGTTGAAAGTTAGGGTTGAAAGTTAGGGTTGAAAGTTAGGGTTGACACTTAGGATTATTTTTCTATTTTTGTTTGGCCCAGGGTTATAGGGGAATACGAAAATTTAGGTATGTGACTCATTTGGGTACTAACCAATCAGAGAAGAGTTAGGGTTGAAAGTTAGGGTTGAAAGTTAGGGTTGAAAGTTAGGGTTGAAAGTTAGGATTATTTTTCTATTTTTGTTTGGCCCAGGGTTATAGGGGAATACGAAAATTTAGGTATGTGACTCATTTGGGTACTAACCAATCAGAGAAGAGTTAGGGTTGAAAGTTAGGGTTGAAAGTTAGGGTTGAAAGTTAGGGTTGAAAGTTAGGGTTGACACTTAGGATTATTTTTCTATTTTTGTTTGGCCCAGGGTTATAGGGGAATACGAAAATTTAGGTATGTGACTCATTTGGGTACTAACCAATCAGAGAAGAGTTAGGGTTGAAAGTTAGGGTTGAAAGTTAGGGTTGAAAGTTAGGGTTGAAAGTTAGGGTTGACACTTAGGATTATTTTTCTATTTTTGTTTGGCCCAGGGTTATAGGGGAATACGAAAATTTAGGTATGTGACTCATTTGGGTACTAACCAATCAGAGAAGAGTTAGGGTTGAAAGTTAGGGTTGAAAGTTAGGGTTGAAAGTTAGGGTTGAAAGTTAGGGTTGAAAGTTAGGATTATTTTTCTATTTTTGTTTGGCCCAGGGTTATAGGGGAATACGAAAATTTAGGTATGTGACTCATTTGGGTACTAACCAATCAGAGAAGAGTTAGGGTTGAAAGTTAGGGTTGAAAGTTAGGGTTAGGGTTAGGGTTAGGGTTAGGGTTAGGGTTATAGGGGAATACGAAAATTTAGGGTTAGGGTTAGGGTTAGGGTTAGGGTTATAGGGGAATACGAAAATTTAGGTATGTGACTCATTTGGGTACTAACCAATCAGAGAAGAGTTAGGGTTGAAAGTTAGGGTTGAAAGTTAGGGTTGAAAGTTAGGGTTGACACTTAGGATTATTTTTCTATTTTTGTTTGGCCCAGGGTTATAGGGGAATACGAAAATTTAGGTATGTGACTCATTTGGGTACTAACCAATCAGAGAAGAGTTAGGGTTGAAAGTTAGGGTTGAAAGTTAGGGTTAGGGTTAGGGTTATAGGGGAATACGAAAATTTAGGGTTAGGGTTAGGGTTAGGGTTAGGGTTATAGGGGAATACGAAAATTTAGGTATGTGACTCATTTGGGTACTAACCAATCAGAGAAGAGTTAGGGTTGAAAGTTAGGGTTGAAAGTTAGGGTTGAAAGTTAGGGTTGACACTTAGGATTATTTTTCTATTTTTGTTTGGCCCAGGGTTATAGGGGAATACGAAAATTTAGGTATGTGACTCATTTGGGTACTAACCAATCAGAGAAGAGTTAGGGTTGAAAGTTAGGGTTGAAAGTTAGGGTTGAAAGTTAGGGTTGAAAGTTAGGATTATTTTTCTATTTTTGTTTGGCCCAGGGTTATAGGGGAATACGAAAATTTAGGTATGTGACTCATTTGGGTACTAACCAATCAGAGAAGAGTTAGGGTTGAAAGTTAGGGTTGAAAGTTAGGGTTGAAAGTTAGGGTTGAAAGTTAGGGTTGACACTTAGGATTATTTTTCTATTTTTGTTTGGCCCAGGGTTATAGGGGAATACGAAAATTTAGGTATGTGACTCATTTGGGTACTAACCAATCAGAGAAGAGTTAGAGTTGAAAGTTAGGGTTGAAATTTAGGGTTGAAAGTTAGGGTTGACACTTTGGATTATTTTTCTATTTTTGTTTGGCCCAGGGTTATAGGGGAATACGAAAATTTAGGTATGTGACTCATTTGGGTACTAACCAATCAGAGAAGAGTTAGGGTTGAAAGTTAGGGTTGAAAGTTAGGGTTGAAAGTTAGGGTTGAAAGTTAGGGTTGAAAGTTAGGGTTGACACTTAGGATTATTTTTCTATTTTTGTTTGGCCCAGGGTTATAGGGGAATACGAAAATTTAGGTATGTGACTCATTTGGGTACTAACCAATCAGAGAAGAGTTAGGGTTGAAAGTTAGGGTTGAAAGTTAGGGTTGAAAGTTAGGGTTGACACTTAGGATTATTTTTCTATTTTTGTTTGGCCCAGGGTTATAGGGGAATACGAAAATTTAGGTATGTGACTCATTTGGGTACTAACCAATCAGAGAAGAGTTAGGGTTGAAAGTTAGGGTTGAAAGTTAGGGTTGAAAGTTAGGGTTGAAAGTTAGGGTTGAAAGTTAGGGTTGACACTTAGGATTATTTTTCTATTTTTGTTTGGCCCAGGGTTATAGGGGAATACGAAAATTTAGGTATGTGACTCATTTGGGTACTAACCAATCAGAGAAGAGTTAGGGTTGAAAGTTAGGGCTGAAAGTTAGGGTTGAAAGTTAGGGTTGACACTTAGGATTATTTTTCTATTTTTGTTTGGCCCAGGGTTATAGGGGAATACGAAAATTTAGGTATGTGACTCATTTGGGTACTAACCAATCAGAGAAGAGTTAGGGTTGAAAGTTAGGGTTGAAAGTTAGGGTTGAAAGTTAGGGTTGAAAGTTAGGGTTGACACTTAGGATTATTTTTCTATTTTTGTTTGGCCCAGGGTTATAGGGGAATACGAAAATTTAGGTATGTGACTCATTTGGGTACTAACCAATCAGAGAAGAGTTAGGGTTAGGGTTAGGGTTAGGGTTAGGGTTAGGGTTATAGGGGAATACGAAAATTTAGGTATGTGACTCATTTGGGTACTAACCAATCAGAGAAGAGTTAGGGTTGAAAGTTAGGGTTGAAAGTTAGGGTTGAAAGTTAGGGTTGAAAGTTAGGGTTGAAAGTTAGGGTTGAAAGTTAGGGTTGAAAGTTAGGATTATTTTTCTATTTTTGTTTGGCCCAGGGTTATAGGGGAATACGAAAATTTAGGTATGTGACTCATTTGGGTACTAACCAATCAGAGAAGAGTTAGGGTTGAAAGTTAGGGTTGAAAGTTAGGGTTGAAAGTTAGGGTTGAAAGTTAGGGTTGACACTTAGGATTATTTTTCTATTTTTGTTTGGCCCAGGGTTATAGGGGAATACGAAAATTTAGGTATGTGACTCATTTGGGAACTAACCAATCAGAGAAGAGTTAGGGTTGAAAGTTAGGGTTGAAAGTTAGGGTTGACACTTAGGATTATTTTTCTATTTTTGTTTGGCCCAGGGTTATAGGGGAATACGAAAATTTAGGTATGTGACTCATTTGGGTACTAACCAATCAGAGAAGAGTTAGGGTTGAAAGTTAGGGTTGAAAGTTAGGGTTGAAAGTTAGGGTTGAAAGTTAGGGTTGACACTTAGGATTATTTTTCTATTTTTGTTTGGCCCAGGGTTATAGGGGAATACGAAAATTTAGGTATGTGACTCATTTGGTTACTAACCAATCAGAGAAGAGTTAGGGTTGAAAGTTAGGGTTGAAAGTTAGGGTTGAAAGTTAGGGTTGAAAGTTAGGGTTGAAAGTTAGGGTTGAAAGTTAGGGTTGAAAGTTAGGGTTATTTTTCTATTTTTGTTTGGCCCAGGGTTATAGGGGAATACGAAAATTTAGGTATGTGACTCATTTGGGTACTAACCAATCAGAGAAGAGTTAGGGTTGAAAGTTAGGGTTGAAAGTTAGGGTTGAAAGTTAGGGTTGACATTTAGGATTATTTTTCTATTTTTGTTTGGCCCAGGGTTATAGGGGAATACGAAAATTTAGGTATGTGACTCATTTGGGTACTAACCAATCAGAGAAGAGTTAGGGTTGAAAGTTAGGGTTGAAAGTTAGGGTTGAAAGTTAGGGTTGACACTTAGGATTATTTTTCTATTTTTGTTTGGCCCAGGGTTATAGGGGAATACGAAAATTTAGGTATGTGACTCATTTGGGAACTAACCAATCAGAGAAGAGTTAGGGTTGAAAGTTAGGGTTGAAAGTTAGGGTTGACACTTAGGATTATTTTTCTATTTTTGTTTGGCCCAGGGTTATAGGGGAATACGAAAATTTAGGTATGTGACTCATTTGGGTACTAACCAATCAGAGAAGAGTTAGGGTTGAAAGTTAGGGTTGAAAGTTAGGGTTGAAAGTTAGGGTTGACACTTAGGATTATTTTTCTATTTTTGTTTGGCCCAGGGTTATAGGGGAATACGAAAATTTAGGTATGTGACTCATTTGGGTACTAACCAATCAGAGAAGAGTTAGGGTTGAAAGTTAGGGTTGAAAGTTAGGGTTGAAAGTTAGGGTTGAAAGTTAGGGTTGAAAGTTAGGGTTGAAAGTTAGGGTTGAAAGTTAGGGTTATTTTTCTATTTTTGTTTGGCCCAGGGTTATAGGGGAATACGAAAATTTAGGTATGTGACTCATTTGGGTACTAACCAATCAGAGAAGAGTTAGGGTTGAAAGTTAGGGTTGAAAGTTAGGGTTGAAAGTTAGGGTTGACACTTAGGATTATTTTTCTATTTTTGTTTGGCCCAGGGTTATAGGGGAATACGAAAATTTAGGTATGTGACTCATTTGGGTACTAACCAATCAGAGAAGAGTTAGGGTTAGGGTTAGGGTTAGGGTTAGGGTTATAGGGGAATACGAAAATTTAGGTATGTGACTCATTTGGGTACTAACCAATCAGAGAAGAGTTAGGGTTGAAAGTTAGGGTTGAAAGTTAGGGTTGAAAGTTAGGGTTGAAAGTTAGGGTTGAAAGTTAGGGTTGACACTTAGGATTATTTTTCTATTTTTGTTTGGCCCAGGGTTATAGGGGAATACGAAAATTTAGGTATGTGACTCATTTGGGTACTAACCAATCAGAGAAGAGTTAGGGTTGAAAGTTAGGGTTGAAAGTTAGGGTTGAAAGTTAGGGTTGACACTTAGGATTATTTTTCTATTTTTGGGGTTAGGGTTAGGGGTTAGGGTTAGGGTTAGGGTTAGGGTTAGGGTTAGGGTTAGGGTTAGGGTTAGGGTTATAGGGGAATACGAAAATTTAGGTATGTGACTCATTTGGGTACTAACCAATCAGAGAAGAGTTAGGGTTGAAAGTTAGGGTTGAAAGTTAGGGTTGAAAGTTAGGGTTGAAAGTTAGGGTTGAAAGTTAGGGTTGAAAGTTAGGGTTGACACTTAGGATTATTTTTCTATTTTTGTTTGGCCCAGGGTTATAGGGGAATACGAAAATTTAGGTATGTGACTCATTTGGGTACTAACCAATCAGAGAAGAGTTAGGGTTGAAAGTTAGGGTTGAAAGTTAGGGTTGAAAGTTAGGGTTGAAAGTTAGGGTTGAAAGTTAGGATTATTTTTCTATTTTTGTTTGGCCCAGGGTTATAGGGGAATACGAACATTTAGGTATGTGACTCATTTGGGTACTAACCAATCAGAGAAGAGTTAGGGTTGAAAGTTAGGGTTGAAAGTTAGGGTTGAAAGTTAGGGTTGAAAGTTAGGGTTGACACTTAGGATTATTTTTCTATTTTTGTTTGGCCCAGGGTTATAGGGGAATACGAAAATTTAGGTATGTGACTCATTTGGGTACTAACCAATCAGAGAAGAGTTAGGGTTGAAAGTTAGGGTTGAAAGTTAGGGTTGAAAGTTAGGGTTGACACTTAGGATTATTTTTCTATTTTTGTTTGGCCCAGGGTTATAGGGGAATACGAAAATTTAGGTATGTGACTCATTTGGGTACTAACCAATCAGAGAAGAGTTAGGGTTGAAAGTTAGGGTTGAAAGTTAGGGTTGAAAGTTAGGGTTGACACTTAGGATTATTTTTCTATTTTTGTTTGGCCCAGGGTTATAGGGGAATACGAAAATTTAGGTATGTGACTCATTTGGGTACTAACCAATCAGAGAAGAGTTAGGGTTGAAAGTTAGGGTTGAAAGTTAGGGTTGAAAGTTAGGGTTGAAAGTTAGGGTTGACACTTAGGATTATTTTTCTATTTTTGTTTGGCCCAGGGTTATAGGGGAATACGAAAATTTAGGTATGTGACTCATTTGGGTACTAACCAATCAGAGAAGAGTTAGGGTTGAAAGTTAGGGTTGAAAGTTAGGGTTGAAAGTTAGGGTTGACATTTAGGATTATTTTTCTATTTTTGTTTGGCCCAGGGTTATAGGGGAATACGAAAATTTAGGTATGTGACTCATTTGGGTACTAACCAATCAGAGAAGAGTTAGGGTTGAAAGTTAGGGTTGAAAGTTAGGGTTGAAAGTTAGGATTATTTTTCTATTTTTGTTTGGCCCAGGGTTATAGGGGAATACGAAAATGTAGGTATGTGACTCATTTGGGTACTAACCAATCAGAGAAGAGTTAGGGTTGAAAGTTAGGGTTGAAAGTTAGGGTTGAAAGTTAGGGTTGAAAGTTAGGGTTGAAAGTTAGGGTTGAAAGTTAGGGTTGAAAGTTAGGATTATTTTTCTATTTTTGTTTGGCCCAGGGTTATAGGGGAATACGAAAATTTAGGTATGTGACTCATTTGGGTACTAACCAATCAGAGAAGAGTTAGGGTTGAAAGTTAGGGTTGAAAGTTAGGGTTGACACTTAGGATTATTTTTCTATTTTTGTTTGGCCCAGGGTTATAGGGGAATACGAAAATTTAGGTATGTGACTCATTTGGGTACTAACCAATCAGAGAATAGTTAGGGTTGAAAGTTAGGGTTGAAAGTTAGGGTTGAAAGTTAGGGTTGAAAGTTAGGATTATTTTTCTATTTTTGTTTGGCCCAGGGTTATAGGGGAATACGAAAATTTAGGTATGTGACTCATTTGGGTACTAACCAATCAGAGAAGAGTTAGGGTTGAAAGTTAGGGTTGAAAGTTAGGGTTGAAAGTTAGGGTTGAAAGTTAGGGTTGACACTTAGGATTATTTTTCTATTTTTGTTTGGCCCAGGGTTATAGGGGAATACGAAAATTTAGGTATGTGACTCATTTGGGTACTAACCAATCAGAGAAGAGTTAGGGTTGAAAGTTAGGGTTGAAAGTTAGGGTTGACACTTAGGATTATTTTTCTATTTTTGTTTGGCCCAGGGTTATAGGGGAATACGAAAATTTAGGTATGTGACTCATTTGGGTACTAACCAATCAGAGAAGAGTTAGGGTTGAAAGTTAGGGTTGAAAGTTAGGGTTGAAAGTTAGGATTATTTTTCTATTTTTGTTTGGCCCACGGTTATAGGGGAATACGAAAATTTAGGTATGTGACTCATTTGGGTACTAACCAATCAGAGAAGAGTTAGGGTTAGGGTTAGGGTTAGGGTTAGGGTTATAGGGGAATACGAAAATTTAGGTATGTGACTCATTTGGGTACTAACCAATCAGAGAAGAGTTAGGGTTGAAAGTTAGGGTTGAAAGTTAGGGTTGAAAGTTAGGGTTGAAAGTTAGGGTTGAAAGTTAGGATTATTTTTCTATTTTTGTTTGGCCCAGGGTTATAGGGGAATACGAAAATGTAGGTATGTGACTCATTTGGGTACTAACCAATCAGAGAAGAGTTAGGGTTGAAAGTTAGGGTTGAAAGTTAGGGTTGAAAGTTAGGGTTGACACTTAGGATTATTTTTCTATTTTTGTTTGGCCCAGGGTTATAGGGGAATACGAAAATTTAGGTATGTGACTCATTTGGGTACTAACCAATCAGAGAAGAGTTAGGGTTGAAAGTTAGGGTTGAAAGTTAGGGTTGACACTTAGGATTATTTTTCTATTTTTGTTTGGCCCAGGGTTATAGGGGAATACGAAAATTTAGGTATGTGACTCATTTGGGTACTAACCAATCAGAGAAGAGTTAGGGTTGAAAGTTAGGGTTGAAAGTTAGGGTTGAAAGTTAGGATTATTTTTCTATTTTTGTTTGGCCCAGGGTTATAGGGGAATACGAAAATTTAGGTATGTGACTCATTTGGGTACTAACCAATCAGAGAAGAGTTAGGGTTGAAAGTTATGGTTGAAAGTTAGGGTTGAAAGTTAGGGTTCAAAGTTAGGATTATTTTTCTATTAGGGTTAGGGTTAGGGTTAGGGTTAGGGTTAGGGTTATAGGGGAATACGAAAATTAGGGTTAGGGTTAGGGTTAGGGTTAGGGTTAGGGTTAGGGTTAGGGTTAGGGTTAGGGTTAGGGTTATAGGGGAATACGAAAATTTAGGTATGTGACTCATTTGGGTACTAACCAATCAGAGAAGAGTTAGGGTTGAAAGTTAGGGTTGAAAGTTAGGGTTGAAAGTTAGGGTTGAAAGTTAGGGTTGAAAGTTAGGGTTGACACTTAGGATTATTTTTCTATTTTTGTTTGGCCCAGGGTTATAGGGGAATACGAAAATTTAGGTATGTGACTCATTTGGGTACTAACCAATCAGAGAAGAGTTAGGGTTGAAAGTTAGGGCTGAAAGTTAGGGTTGAAAGTTAGGGTTGACACTTAGGATTATTTTTCTATTTTTGTTTGGCCCAGGGTTATAGGGGAATACGAAAATTTAGGTATGTGACTCATTTGGGTACTAACCAATCAGAGAAGAGTTAGGGTTGAAAGTTAGGGTTGAAAGTTAGGGTTGAAAGTTAGGGTTGAAAGTTAGGGTTGACACTTAGGATTATTTTTCTATTTTTGTTTGGCCCAGGGTTATAGGGGAATACGAAAATTTAGGTATGTGACTCATTTGGGTACTAACCAATCAGAGAAGAGTTAGGGTTGAAAGTTAGGGTTGAAAGTTAGGGTTGAAAGTTAGGGTTGAAAGTTAGGGTTGACACTTAGGATTATTTTTCTATTTTTGTTTGGCCCAGGGTTATAGGGGAATACGAAAATTTAGGTATGTGACTCATTTGGGTACTAACCAATCAGAGAAGAGTTAGGGTTAGGGTTAGGGTTAGGGTTAGGGTTATAGGGGAATACGAAAATTTAGGTATGTGACTCATTTGGGTACTAACCAATCAGAGAAGAGTTAGGGTTGAAAGTTAGGGTTGAAAGTTAGGGTTGAAAGTTAGGGTTGAAAGTTAGGGTTGAAAGTTAGGGTTGAAAGTTAGGGTTGACACTTAGGATTATTTTTCTATTTTTGTTTGGCCCAGGGTTATAGGGGAATACGAAAATTTAGGTATGTGACTCATTTGGGTACTAACCAATCAGAGAAGAGTTAGGGTTGAAAGTTAGGGTTGAAAGTTAGGGTTGAAAGTTAGGGTTGAAAGTTAGGGTTGACACTTAGGATTATTTTTCTATTTTTGTTTGGCCCAGGGTTATAGGGGAATACGAAAATTTAGGTATGTGACTCATTTGGGTACTAACCAATCAGAGAAGAGTTAGGGTTGAAAGTTAGGGTTGAAAGTTAGGGTTGACACTTAGGATTATTTTTCTATTTTTGTTTGGCCCAGGGTTATAGGGGAATACGAAAATTTAGGTATGTGACTCATTTGGGTACTAACCAATCAGAGAAGAGTTAGGGTTGAAAGTTAGGGTTGAAAGTTAGGGTTGAAAGTTAGGATTATTTTTCTATTTTTGTTTGGCCCAGGGTTATAGGGGAATACGAAAATTTAGGTATGTGACTCATTTGGGTACTAACCAATCAGAGAAGAGTTAGGGTTGAAAGTTATGGTTGAAAGTTAGGGTTGAAAGTTAGGGTTCAAAGTTAGGATTATTTTTCTATTAGGGTTAGGGTTAGGGTTAGGGTTAGGGTTAGGGTTATAGGGGAATACGAAAATTAGGGTTAGGGTTAGGGTTAGGGTTAGGGTTAGGGTTAGGGTTAGGGTTAGGGTTATAGGGGAATACGAAAATTTAGGTATGTGACTCATTTGGGTACTAACCAATCAGAGAAGAGTTAGGGTTGAAAGTTAGGGTTGAAAGTTAGGGTTGAAAGTTAGGGTTGAAAGTTAGGGTTGAAAGTTAGGGTTGACACTTAGGATTATTTTTCTATTTTTGTTTGGCCCAGGGTTATAGGGGAATACGAAAATTTAGGTATGTGACTCATTTGGGTACTAACCAATCAGAGAAGAGTTAGGGTTGAAAGTTAGGGCTGAAAGTTAGGGTTGAAAGTTAGGGTTGACACTTAGGATTATTTTTCTATTTTTGTTTGGCCCAGGGTTATAGGGGAATACGAAAATTTAGGTATGTGACTCATTTGGGTACTAACCAATCAGAGAAGAGTTAGGGTTGAAAGTTAGGGTTGAAAGTTAGGGTTGAAAGTTAGGGTTGAAAGTTAGGGTTGACACTTAGGATTATTTTTCTATTTTTGTTTGGCCCAGGGTTATAGGGGAATACGAAAATTTAGGTATGTGACTCATTTGGGTACTAACCAATCAGAGAAGAGTTAGGGTTGAAAGTTAGGGTTGAAAGTTAGGGTTGAAAGTTAGGGTTGAAAGTTAGGGTTGACACTTAGGATTATTTTTCTATTTTTGTTTGGCCCAGGGTTATAGGGGAATACGAAAATTTAGGTATGTGACTCATTTGGGTACTAACCAATCAGAGAAGAGTTAGGGTTAGGGTTAGGGTTAGGGTTAGGGTTATAGGGGAATACGAAAATTTAGGTATGTGACTCATTTGGGTACTAACCAATCAGAGAAGAGTTAGGGTTGAAAGTTAGGGTTGAAAGTTAGGGTTGAAAGTTAGGGTTGAAAGTTAGGGTTGAAAGTTAGGGTTGAAAGTTAGGGTTGACACTTAGGATTATTTTTCTATTTTTGTTTGGCCCAGGGTTATAGGGGAATACGAAAATTTAGGTATGTGACTCATTTGGGTACTAACCAATCAGAGAAGAGTTAGGGTTGAAAGTTAGGGTTGAAAGTTAGGGTTGAAAGTTAGGGTTGAAAGTTAGGGTTGACACTTAGGATTATTTTTCTATTTTTGTTTGGCCCAGGGTTATAGGGGAATACGAAAATTTAGGTATGTGACTCATTTGGGAACTAACCAATCAGAGAAGAGTTAGGGTTGAAAGTTAGGGTTGAAAGTTAGGGTTGACACTTAGGATTATTTTTCTATTTTTGTTTGGCCCAGGGTTATAGGGGAATACGAAAATTTAGGTATGTGACTCATTTGGGTACTAACCAATCAGAGAAGAGTTAGGGTTGAAAGTTAGGGTTGAAAGTTAGGGTTGAAAGTTAGGGTTGACACTTAGGATTATTTTTCTATTTTTGTTTGGCCCAGGGTTATAGGGGAATACGAAAATTTAGGTATGTGACTCATTTGGGTACTAACCAATCAGAGAAGAGTTAGGGTTGAAAGTTAGGGTTGAAAGTTAGGGTTGAAAGTTAGGGTTGAAAGTTAGGGTTGAAAGTTAGGGTTGAAAGTTAGGGTTGAAAGTTAGGGTTATTTTTCTATTTTTGTTTGGCCCAGGGTTATAGGGGAATACGAAAATTTAGGTATGTGACGCATTTGGGTACTAACCAATCAGAGAAGAGTTAGGGTTGAAAGTTAGGGTTGAAAGTTAGGGTTGAAAGTTAGGGTTGACACTTAGGATTATTTTTCTATTTTTGTTTGGCCCAGGGTTATAGGGGAATACGAAAATTTAGGTATGTGACTCATTTGGGTACTAACCAATCAGAGAAGAGTTAGGGTTAGGGTTAGGGTTAGGGTTAGGGTTAGGGTTATAGGGGAATACGAAAATTTAGGTATGTGACTCATTTGGGTACTAACCAATCAGAGAAGAGTTAGGGTTGAAAGTTAGGGTTGAAAGTTAGGGTTGAAAGTTAGGGTTGAAAGTTAGGGTTGAAAGTTAGGGTTGAAAGTTAGGGTTGACACTTAGGATTATTTTTCTATTTTTGTTTGGCCCAGGGTTATAGGGGAATACGAAAATTTAGGTATGTGACTCATTTGGGTACTAACCAATCAGAGAAGAGTTAGGGTTGAAAGTTAGGGTTGAAAGTTAGGGTTGAAAGTTAGGGTTGAAAGTTAGGGTTGACACTTAGGATTATTTTTCTATTTTTGTTTGGCCCAGGGTTATAGGGGAATACGAAAATTTAGGTATGTGACTCATTTGGGTACTAACCAATCAGAGAAGAGTTAGGGTTGAAAGTTAAGGTTGAAAGTTAGGGTTGAAAGTTAGGGTTGACACTTAGGATTATTTTTCTATTTTTGTTTGGCCCAGGGTTATAGGGGAATACGAAAATTTAGGTATGTGACTCATTTGGGTACTAACCAATCAGAGAAGAGTTAGGGTTGAAAGTTAGGGTTGAAAGTTAGGGTTGAAAGTTAGGGTTGAAAGTTAGGGTTGAAAGTTAGGGTTGACACTTAGGATTATTTTTCTATTTTTGTTTGGCCCAGGGTTATAGGAGAATACGAAAATTTAGGTAAGACTCATTTGGGTACTAACCAATCAGAGAAGAGTTAGGGTTGAAAGTTAGGGTTGAAAGTTAGGGTTGAAAGTTAGGGTTGAAAGTTAGGGTTGACACTTAGGATTATTTTTCTATTTTTGTTTGACCCAGGGTTATAGGGGAATACGAAAATTTAGGTATGTGACTCATTTGGGTACTAACCAATCAGAGAAGAGTTAGGGTTGAAAGTTAGGGTTGAAAGTTAGGGTTGAAAGTTAGGGTTGACACTTAGGATTATTTTTCTATTTTTGTTTGGCCCAGGGTTATAGGGGAATACGAAAATTTAGGTATGTGACTCATTTGGGTACTAACCAATCAGAGAAGAGTTAGGGTTGAAAGTTAGGGTTGAAAGTTAGGGTTGAAAGTTAGGGTTGAAAGTTAGGGTTGAAAGTTAGGATTATTTTTCTATTTTTGTTTGGCCCAGGGTTATAGGGGAATACGAAAATTTAGGTATGTGACTCATTTGGGTACTAACCAATCAGAGAAGAGTTAGGGTTGAAAGTTAGGGTTGAAAGTTAGGGTTGAAAGTTAGGGTTGAAAGTTAGGGTTGACACTTAGGATTATTTTTCTATTTTTGTTTGGCCCAGGGTTATAGGGGAATACGAAAATTTAGGTATGTGACTCATTTGGGTACTAACCAATCAGAGAAGAGTTAGGGTTGAAAGTTAGGGTTGAAAGTTAGGGTTGAAAGTTAGGGTTGACACTTAGGATTATTTTTCTATTTTTGTTTGGCCCAGGGTTATAGGGGAATACGAAAATTTAGGTATGTGACTCATTTGGGTACTAACCAATCAGAGAAGAGTTAGGGTTGAAAGTTAGGGTTGAAAGTTAGGGTTGAAAGTTAGGGTTGACACTTAGGATTATTTTTCTATTTTTGTTTGGCCCAGGGTTATAGGGGAATACGAAAATTTAGGTATGTGACTCATTTGGGTACCAACCAATCAGAGAAGAGTTAGGGTTGAAAGTTAGGGTTGAAAGTTAGGGTTGAAAGTTAGGGTTGACACTTAGGATTATTTTTCTATTTTTGTTTGGCCCAGGGTTATAGGGGAATACGAAAATTTAGGTATGTGACTCATTTGGGTACTAACCAATCAGAGAAGAGTTAGGGTTGAAAGTTAGGGTTGAAAGTTAGGGTTGAAAGTTAGGGTTGACACTTAGGATTATTTTTCTATTTTTGTTTGGCCCAGGGTTATAGGGGAATACGAAAATTTAGGTATGTGACTCATTTGGGTACTAACCAATCAGAGAAGAGTTAGGGTTGAAAGTTAGGGTTGAAAGTTAGGGTTGAAAGTTAGGGTTGAAAGTTAGGGTTGAAAGTTAGGGTTGACACTCAGGATTATTTTTCTATTTTTGTTTGGCCCAGGGTTATAGGGGAATACGAAAATTTAGGTATGTGACTCATTTGGGTACTAACCAATCAGAGAAGAGTTAGGGTTGAAAGTTAGGGTTGAAAGTTAGGGTTGAAAGTTAGGGTTGACACTTAGGATTATTTTTCTATTTTTGTTTGGCCCAGGGTGATAGGGGAATACGAAAATTTAGGTATGTGACTCATTTGGGTACTAACCAATCAGAGAAGAGTTAGGGTTGAAAGTTAGGGTTGAAAGTTAGGGTTGAAAGTTAGGGTTGAAAGTTAGGGTTGACACTTAGGATTATTTTTCTATTTTTGTTTGGCCCAGGGTTATAGGGGAATACGAAAATTTAGGTATGTGACTCATTTGGGTACTAACCAATCAGAGAAGAGTTAGGGTTGAAAGTTAGGGTTGAAAGTTAGGGTTGAAAGTTAGGGTTGAAAGTTAGGGTTGAAAGTTAGGGTTGACACTTAGGATTATTTTTCTATTTTTGTTTGGCCCAGGGTTATAGGGGAATACGAAAATTTAGGTATGTGACTCATTTGGGTACTAACCAATCAGAGAAGAGTTAGGGTTGAAAGTTAGGGTTGAAAGTTAGGGTTGAAAGTTAGGGTTGACACTTAGGATTATTTTTCTATTTTTGTTTGGCCCAGGGTTATAGGGGAATACGAAAATTTAGGTATGTGACTCATTAGGGTTAGGGTTAGGGTTAGGGTTAGGGGGTTAGGGTTAGGGGGTTAGGGTTAGGGTTAGGGTTAGGGTTATAGGGGAATACGAAAATTTAGGTATGTGACTCATTTGGGTACTAACCAATCAGAGAAGAGTTAGGGTTGAAAGTTAGGGTTGAAAGTTAGGGTTGAAAGTTAGGGTTGAAAGTTAGGGTTGAAAGTTAGGGTTGAAAGTTAGGATTATTTTTCTATTTTTGTTTGGCCCAGGGTTATAGGGGAATACGAAAATTTAGGTATGTGACTCATTTGGGTACTAACCAATCACAGAAGAGTTAGGGTTGAAAGTTAGGGTTGAAAGTTAGGGTTGAAAGTTAGGGTTGAAAGTTAGGGTTGACAGTTAGGATTATTTTTCTATTTTTGTTTGGCCCAGGGTTATAGGGGAATACGAAAATTTAGGTATGTGACTCATTTGGGTACTAACCAATCAGAGAAGAGTTAGGGTTGAAAGTTAGGGTTGAAAGTTAGGGTTGAAAGTTAGGGTTGAAAATTAGGGTTGAAAGTTAGGATTATTTTTCTATTTTTGTTTGGCCCAGGGTTAAAGGGGAATACGAAAATTTAGGTATGTGACTCATTTGGGTTAGGGTTAGGGTTAGGGTTAGGGGGTTAGGGGGTTAGGGTTAGGGTTAGGGTTAGGGTTATAGGGGAATACGAAAATTTAGGTATGTGACTCATTTGGGTACTAACCAATCAGAGAAGAGTTAGGGTTGAAAGTTAGGGTTGAAAGTTAGGGTTGAAAGTTAGGGTTGAAAGTTAGGGTTGAAAGTTAGGATTATTTTTCTATTTTTGTTTGGCCCAGGGTTATAGGGGAATACGAAAATTTAGGTATGTGACTCATTTGGGTACTAACCAATCACAGAAGAGTTAGGGTTGAAAGTTAGGGTTGAAAGTTAGGGTTGAAAGTTAGGGTTGAAAGTTAGGGTTGAAAGTTAGGGTTGACACTTAGGATTATTTTTCTATTTTTGTTTGGCCCAGGGTTATAGGGGAATACGAAAATTTAGGTATGTGACTCATTTGGGTACTAACCAATCAGAGAAGAGTTAGGGTTGAAAGTTAGGGTTGAAAGTTAGGGTTGAAAGTTAGGGTTGAAAATTAGGTTTGAAAGTTAGGATTATTTTTCTATTTTTGTTTGGCCCAGGGTTAAAGGGGAATACGAAAATTTAGGTATGTGACTCATTTGGGTACTAACCAATCAGAGAAGAGTTAGGGTTGAAAGTTAGGGTTGAAAGTTAGGGTTGAAAGTTAGGGTTGACATTTAGGATTATTTTTCTATTTTTGTTTGGCCCAGGGTTATAGGGGAATACGAAAATGTAGGTATGTGACTCATTTGGGTACTAACCAATCAGAGAAGAGTTAGGGTTGAAAGTTAGGGTTGAAAGTTAGGGTTGAAAGTTAGGGTTGACACTTAGGATTATTTTTCTATTTCTGTTTGGCCCAGGGTTATAGGGGAATACGAAAATTTAGGTATGTGACTCATTTGGGTACTAACCAATCAGAGAAGAGTTAGGGTTGAAAGTTAGGGTTGAAAGTTAGGGTTGAAAGTTAGGGTTGAAAGTTAGGGTTGACACTTAGGATTATTTTTCTATTTTTGTTTGGCCCAGGGTTATAGGGGAATACGAAAATTTAGGTATGTGACTCATTTGGGTACTAACCAATCAGAGAAGAGTTAGGGTTGAAAGTTAGGGTTGAAAGTTAGGGTTGAAAGTTAGGGTTGACACTTAGGATTATTTTTCTATTTTTGTTTGGCCCAGGGTTATAGGGGAATACGAAAATTTAGGTATGTGACTCATTTGGGTACTAACCAATCAGAGAAGAGTTAGGGTTGAAAGTTAGGGTTGAAAGTTAGGGTTGAAAGTTAGGGTTGAAAGTTAGGGTTGAAAGTTAGGGTTGACACTTAGGATTATTTTTCTATTTTTGTTTGGCCCAGGGTTATAGGGGAATACGAAAATTTAGGTATGTGACTCATTTGGGTACTAACCAATCAGAGAAGAGTTAGGGTTGAAAGTTAGGGTTGAAAGTTAGGGTTGAAAGTTAGGGTTGACACTTAGGATTATTTTTCTATTTTTGTTTGGCCCAGGGTTATAGGGGAATACGAAAATTTAGGGTTAGGGTTAGGGTTAGGGTTAGGGTTAGGGTTAGGGTTATAGGGGAATACGAACATTTAGGTATGTGACTCATTTGGGTACTAACCAATCAGAGAAGAGTTAGGGTTGAAAGTTAGGGTTGAAAGTTAGGGTTGAAAGTTAGGGTTGAAAGTTAGGGTTGACACTTTGGATTATTTTTCTATTTTTATTTGGCCCAGGGTTATAGGGGAATACGAAAATTTAGGTATGTGACTCATTTGGGTACTAACCAATCAGAGAAGAGTTAGGGTTGAAAGTTAGGGTTGAAAGTTAGGGTTGAAAGTTAGGGTTGACACTTAGGGTTAGGGTTAGGGTTAGGGTTAGGGTTAGGGTTATAGGGGAATACGAAAATTTAGGTATGTGACTCATTTGGGTACTAACCAATCAGAGAAGAGTTAGGGTTGAAAGTTAGGGTTGAAAGTTAGGGTTGAAAGTTAGGGTTGACACTTAGGATTATTTTTCTATTTTTGTTTGGCCCAGGGTTATAGGGGAATACGAAAATGTAGGTATGTGACTCATTTGGGTACTAACCAATCAGAGAAGAGTTAGGGTTGAAAGTTAGGGTTGAAAGTTAGGGTTGAAAGTTAGGGTTGAAAGTTAGGGTTGAAAGTTAGGGTTGACACTTAGGATTATTTTTCTATTTTTGTTTGGCCCAGGGTTATAGGGGAATACGAAAATTTAGGTATGTGACTCATTTGGGTACTAACCAATCAGAGAAGAGTTAGGGTTGAAAGTTAGGGTTGAAAGTTAGGGTTGAAAGTTAGGGTTGACACTTAGGATTATTTTTCTATTTTTGTTTGGCCCAGGGTTATAGGGGAATACGAAAATTTAGGTATGTGACTCATTTGGGTACTAACCAATCAGAGAAGAGTTAGGGTTGAAAGTTAGGGTTGAAAGTTAGGGTTGAAAGTTAGGGTTGACACTTAGGATTATTTTTCTATTTTTGTTTGGCCCAGGATTATAGGGGAATACGAAAATTTAGGTATGTGACTCATTTGGGTACTAACCAATCAGAGAAGAGTTAGGGTTGAAAGTTAGGGTTGAAAGTTAGGGTTGAAAGTTAGGGTTGAAAGTTAGGGTTGAAAGTTAGGGTTGAAAGTTAGGGTTGACACTTAGGATTATTTTTCTATTTTTGTTTGGCCCAGGGTTATAGGGGAATACGAAAATTTAGGTATGTGACTCATTTGGGTACTAACCAATCAGAGAAGAGTTAGGGTTAGCGTTGAAAGTTAGGGTTAGGGTTGACCCTTACGATTATTTTTGTATTTGTGTTTGGTGAAAAAAGAATAGAACATTTTTAGTTATGTGACTCATTTAGGTACTTGGCCAATGAGAGTTAAGTTCTGAACAATTTAGGGAGGGTGTGGTTTGGGGTTGAAAGTGTGGTAAGAAAAAGTGTAAGTGGGTAAGCACGTGAGGGAGGTTGTGGGTAGGTGGGTGAGGGAGGTTTAGGGATGTATGGTGGGTGTGGGTAAGGAGGTTGAAGGTTTTTGAGGGAAGGTGGATGATGAAGAGAGTGGGTAGGTGGTGTTGAAGGTGGATTAGGGAGGGTGAGTAAATGTGTCTGGGAGGGTGAGGATGAAGGTGGGTGAAAAAAGTGTGGTTCAGGTATGGGTGAGTGGGCAAGGGTGAGGCTGGGTATTGGTGTGCAGGTAAGGGTGGTGAAGGTGAATTTTAATATGGATGATGAGGGTAGAAGGTGGGTGAGGGAGGTTGGGTGAAGGAGGGTGTGGGAAGGTGATGTTGAAGGTGGGTGAGGGATGGTTAATATGGGTATAGGAGGCTTTGTAGGTAAGGTTGAGGCCAGTAAGGTAGAGTGAACATGGGTGAGGGAGGGTGAGGATTAAGGTGGAAGAGGGAGGGTGTGTTTAAGTGGGGTTAAAGGTTGGTGAATGTAGGTGAGGTAGGGGGATGAGTGAAGGTGTGGGTGAGTGAAGGTGTTGGTGAGGGGGCAATGGTGGGTGGGTGAAGGTGGATGAGTGTGAGGGTGAAGGTGGATGAGGTGGTGGGTGATAGTGAACATGGGTCAAGAGCGGGTGAGGGAGGGCATGGAATCAGTCTGTGAGCCTGCCCTTTCTATTTTGTTGTATATATTCTATTCCCTATCCAATTGACATGTTGCATTTATATGCAGTTAGTCATTCAAAAATTTGAAAACTCTTGCATTCGTTGCATGTTAGCGAGAGGCACCCTTAGAGGTAAAGAGCTAGCTTTTACCTCACTACTAAGTACTTGGACATTGAGGACTAGATCCGTTTTGTACAGAGCGGAGCTTCTCCTCTGCCGTATGCTAGGAGTGAAGAAGCACTACTGTCTATCGTCCGTAAAGGGGTATGCTTTCTTCCCCCAATTTACAGTCGAGCTAGCGCTGCAGATGGGACAGTAGCGAAGAGTTCACTGCCTGACTCTAAAAGGGCACACTCGTGTAAAGGGAGAGAAATCAACTCAAAGCTTTATATCCTGAGAGATCAAAGCAATGCATTGTGTAGGTGTACTCACTTACCTCAACTACTTACCTCCTTGTTAGTATGTCCTTTGTGAACATCATCTTGATAGACGAACTTACCTATTTTCATACTGCAAATAAATTTTACCCAAGATAAGTGAAAAAATATAATGCAATCCCCTTTAGAGCAATGCAGTTGAGGACCCTCTTTCACTGATGGACTAAATAAACAATGCTTAGACTGAGTGAGAGAGGGGTTTGTGAGAGAGAGGGGAGAGTGGTAGTCCTTGAAAGAGAGAGAGAAAGAAAGGACATTTGTGAGAGTAAAATACAGGTGATTTAGAAGGAGCAGGGATGCTAGTCAGGGAGAGTAATAGAGAGCAGGGAGAGAAAGAGAGGGTGTGAGAAAGAAAAAGAGAGAGAGAGAAGTGGAAGAAAGAAATGTATGTGAGAGCAAGAGACGGGTTGAAGTGAAAAAGATAGAGTGGGAGTAAGAGAGAAAAAAATTGAGAGAAGGGAGAGGGAGAGAGAAGGGAGAGGGAGAGAGAAGAGAGGGAGAGAGAAGGGAGAGAGAGAAAGCAGGGAGAGACAAGTGTGAGAGGAGGGACAGAGAAGGGAGAGGGAGAGAGAAGGGAGAGGGAGAGAAAAGGAAAAGGGAGAGAGAAGGAAATGGAGATAGAAGGAAAAGGGAGAGAGAAGGAAGAGGGAGAGAGAATGGAGAGACAAGGAAAGGGAGAGAGAAGGGATAGTGAGAGAAAAGGGAGAGGGAGAGAGATGGAAGTGACAAGGGAGAGAGGAGGGAGAGAGAAGGGAGAGGGAGAGTGAAGGAAAGGAGAGGGGAAAGGAAAAGGGAGAGAATGGAGAGACAAGGAAAAGGGAGAGAGCATGGAAAGTGAGAGAGAAGGAAGAAGGAGAGAGAAGGAAGAGGGAGAGAGATGGGATAGGGAGAGAGAAGGGAGAGAGAAGGCAGAGGGATAGAGAAGGGAGTGAGAAAAGGGAGAGAGAAGGGAGAGAGAAAGAAAAGGGAGAGAGAAGGGAGAGGGAGAGACAAGGAAAGGGAGAGATAAGGGATAGGGAGAGAGAAGGGATAGGGAGAGAGAGAAGGGATAGGGAGAGGAAGAAGGGATACGGAGAGAGAGAGAAGGTAGATGTAGAGAGAAGGGAGATGGAGAGAGAAGGGAGAGGGAGAGAGAAGGGTGAGGGAGAGAAAAGGAAAAGGGAAAGAAAAGGAAAAGGGAGAGAAAAGGAAAAGGGAGAGAAAAGGAAAAGGGAGAGAAAAGGAAAAGGGAGAGAAAAGGAAAAGAAAAGGGAGAGAAAAGGGAGAGAAAAGGGAGAGAAAAGGGAGAGAAAAGGGAGAGAAAAGGGAGAGAAAAGGGAGAGAGAAGGCAAAATGAGAGAGAAGGTAAAGGGAGAGAGAAGGAAAAGGGAGAGAGAAGGAAAGGGAGATAGAAGGAAAAGGGAGAGAGAAGGAAGAGGGAGAGAGAAGGAAGAGGGAGAGAGAATGGAGAGACAAGGGAGAGGGAGAGACAAGGAAAGGGAGAGAGAAGGGATAGGGAGAGAGAAGGGATAGGGAGAGAGAAGGGAGAGGGAGAGAGAAGGGAGAGGGAGAGAGTGATGAGGGAGTGACAAGGAAAAGGGAGAGAGAAGGGAGAGGGAGAGAGAAGGGAGAGGGAGAGAGGAGAGAGAGAAGGGAGAGAGAGAAGGGAGAGGGATAGACAGAGAGAAGGAAGAGGGTGAGAAGGAAAGGGAGAGAGAGAGAAGGGAGAGGGGGAGAGAGAGGTAGAGGGAATGATCAGGGAGTTATAAGGGAGAGGGATAGAGAAGGGAGGGGGAGAGAGAGAGAGAAGGGAGTGGAGAGAGAGAGAAGGGAGAGGGAGAGCAAAGGAAAGGGGAGGGGAAAGGAAAAGGGAGAGAATGGAGAGACAAGGAAAAGGGAGAGAGATTGGAAAGGGAGAGAGAAGGAAGAGGGAGAGAGAAGGAAGAGGGAGAGAGAATGGATAGGGAGAGAGAAGGGAGAGAGAAGGCAGAGGGATAGAGAAGGGAGTGAGAAAATGGAGAGAGAAAGAAAAGGGAGAGAGAAGGAAAAGGGAGAGAGAAGGAAAAGGGAGAGAGAAGGAAAGGGAGATAGAAGGAAAAGGGATATAGAAGGAAAAGGGAGAGAGAATGAGAAGGGAGAGAGAATGGAGAGACAAGGAAGAGGAGAGACAAGGAAAGGGAGAGAGAAGGGATAGGGAGAGCGAAGGAAGAGGGAGAGAGAAAAGGGAGAGAGAGAGAGAAGGGAGAGAAAGAGAGTGATGAGGGAGTGACAAGGAAAAGGGAGAGAGAAGGGAGAGGGAGAGAGAAGGGAGATGGAGAGAGGAGAGAGAAAAGGGAGAGAGAGAGAAGGGAGAGGGAGAGAGAGAGGTAGAGGGAATGACGAGGGAGTTATAAGGGAGAGGGAGAGAGAAGGGAGGGGGAGAGAGAGAGAAGGGAGTGGAGAGAGAGAGAAGGGAGTGGAGAGAGAGAGAAGGGAGAGGGAGAGTGAAGGAAAGGGAGGCAAGGAAAAGGGAGAGAATGGAGAGATAAGGAAAAGGGAGAGAGCATGGAAAGGGAGAGAGCATGGAAAGGGAGAGAGAAGTAAGAGGGAGAGAGAAGGAAGAGGGAGAGAGAAGGGATAGGGAGAGAGAATGGAGAGACAAGGGAGAGGGAGAGACAAGGAAAGGGAGAGAGAAGGGATAGGGAGAGAGAAGGGAGAGGGAGAGAGAAGGGGGTGACAAGGGAGAGAGGAGGGAGAGAGAAGGGAGAGGGAGAGAGAAGGAAAAGGGAGGGGAAAGGAAAAGGGAGAGAGAAGGAAGAGGGAGGAGAAGAAGATGGAGAGAGAAGGAAGATGGAGAGAGAAGGAAGATGGAGAGAGAAGGAAGATGGAGAGAGAAGGAAGAGGGAGAGAGAAGGAAGAGGGAGAGAGAAGGAAGAGGGAGAGAGAAGGAAGAGGGAGAGAGAAGGAAGAGGGAGAGAGAAGGAAGAGGGAGAGAGAAGGAAGAGGGAGAGAGAATGGAGAGACAAGGGAGAGGTAGAAACAAGGGAGAGGGAGCGACAAGGGATAGGGAGAGAGAAGGAAGAGGGAGAGAGAGAAGGAAGAGGGAGAGAGAGAAGGAAGAGGGAGAGAGAGAAGGAAGAGGGAGAGAGAGAAGGGATATGGAGAGAGAGAAGGTAGATGTAGAGAGAAGGGAGATGGAGAAGAAGGAAGATGGAGAAGGGAGAGAGAGAGAGAGAGAGAGAGAGAGAGAGAGAGAGAGATGAGGAGTGACAAGGAAAATGGAGAGAGAAGGGAGAGTGAGAGAGAAGGGAGAGGGAGAGAGGAGAGAGAAGGGAGAGAGAGAAGAGAGAGGGAGAGACAGAGAGAAGGAAGAGGGTGAGAGAGAAAGGAATGGTTGAGAGAGAGAAGGGAGAGGGAGAGGGAATGACGAGGGAGTTATAAGGGAGAGGGAGAGAGAAGGGAGGGGGAGAGAGAGAAGGGAGTGGAGAGAGAGAGAAGGGAGAGGGAGAGCGAAGGAAAGGGTAGGGAAAGGAAAAGGGAGAGAATGGAGAGATAAGGAAAAGGG
>NW_027457056.1:0-45000 GCF_040206685.1 Ascaphus truei
CAGGTGATGAGACAGTCACTGCGACAGAGCGCTCTATCCGGTGAGAGACAGTCACTGTGACACAGAGCGCTCTATCAGGTGAGAGACAGTCACTGTGACACAGAGCGCTCTATCAGGTGAGAGACAGTCACTGTGACACAGAGCGCTCTATCAGGGGAGAGACAGTCACTGCGACACAGAGCGCTCTATCAGGTCGAGAGACAGTCACTGCGACACAGAGCGCTCTATCAGGTGAGAGACAGTCACTGCGACACAGAGCGCTCTATCAGGTGAGAGACAGTCACTGCGACACAGAGCGCTGTATCAGGTGAGAGACAATGTGACACTGTGAGAGCGCTCTATCAGGTGAGAGACAGTCACTGTGACACTGAGAGTGCTCTGTCAAGTGAGAGACAGTCACTGACAATAAGAGAGCGCTTTATTAGGTGAGAGTGTGACACTGACAGTGCTCTGTCAGGAGGGCGACACTCACTGACTGTGAGAGCGCTTTATCAGGTGAGAGACAGTCAGTGACACTGCGAGAACGCTCTATAATGTGAGACAGTCACTGTGACACTGTGAGAGTGCTTCAATAGGTGAGAGAGTGTGACACTTACAGCGCTCTGTCAAGTGAGAGACAGTCAGTGTGACACTGTGAGAGTGCTCTGCCAGGTGTAACACAGAGCGCTCTATCAGGTGAGAGACAGTCAGTGTGACTGTGAGAGTGCTCTATCAGGTGAGAGACAGTCAGTGTAACACTGAGAGAGTCCTCTATCCAGGTGAGAGACAGTCAGTGTGACACTGTGAGAGCGCTCTATCAGGTGTAACACAGAGCGCTCTATCAGAGTGAGAGACAGTCAGTGTGACACTGTGAGAGCGCTCTATCAGGTGAGAGACAGTCAGTGTGACACTGAGAGCGCTCTATCAGGTGCGCTCTCCGAATCTGCAGCAACCTGTCACTCCCCCTCAGGTCTCTAATGCCAGCGGTCAGATGCAGGTGTCTCGTGTCGGGGACGGCGGTTCTCTTCCGTAAGGAGCAGCTGATCTCAGACGACTGTTTCATACTGGACTCTGCGGGGAAAATCTATGTGTGGAAAGGTGGGGAGGAGGGGGGGGGGAGAGAGGGGGAGGGGAGGAAGGAGGAGGAGGGGAGGAGGAGGGGAGGAGGAGGGGGGAGCGGGAAGAGAGGCGGAGGGGGGGGAAGAGAGGAGGGGGGGAGTGGGAAGAGAGGAGGAGGGGGGGAAGGAGGAGGGGGAAGAGAGGAGGAGGGGGGAAGGAGGAGGGGGGGAGTGGGAAGAGAGGAGGAGGGGGGGGAAGGAGGAGGGGGGAGTGGGAAGAGAGGAGGAGGAGGGGAAGGAGGAGGGGGGAAGTGGGAAGAGAGGAGGAGGGGGGGGAAGGAGGAGGAGGGGGAAGGAGGAGGAGGGGGGGAAGGTGGGGGGGGGAAGGAGGAGGAGGAGGGGGGGGAAGGAGGGGGGAGCGGGAAGAGAGGAGGAGGGGGGGAGGAGGAGGAGGGGGGGGAGTGGGAAGAGAGAAGGAGGGGGGGAAGGAGGTGGGGGGGGGAGTGGGAAGAAAGGAGGAGGGGGGGGAAGGAGGAGGAGGGGGGGGAAGGAGGAGGAGGGGGGGGAACAGAGGAGGAGGGGGGGGGGGAAAGAAGGAGGAGGGGGGGAGTGGGAAGAGAGGAGGGGGGAAGGAGGAGGGGGGGGAGGAGGAGGGGGGAAGGAGGAGGAGGGAGGGAGTGGGAAGACACGAGGAGGAGGGGGGAAGGAGGAGGAGGGGGGAAGGAGGAGGAGGGGGGGAGTGGGAAGAGAGGAGGAGGGGGGGGAAGGAGGAGGAAGGGGGGAGCGGGAAGAGTGGAGGATGGGGGGAGTGGGAAGAGAGGAGGAAGGGGGGAAGGAGGTTGGGGGGAATTGGGAAGAGAGGAGGAGGGGGGGAGGAGGAGGAAGGGGGGATCGGAGAGAGGAGGAGGGGGGGAGGAGGAGGAAGGGGGTAGGAGGAGGAAGGGGGAGCGGGAAGAGAGGAGGAGGAGGGGGGAGGAGGAGGAAGGGGGAGTGAAGAGAGGAGGAGGAGTGGGGAAGAGAGGAGGAGGGGGAGAGGAGGAGGGGGGGAGGAGGAGGAGAGGAAGGGGGAGCAGGAAGAGAGGAGGGAGGGCGGGGAAGGAGGAGGAAGGGGGGAGTGGGAAGAGAGGAGGAGGGGTGGGAAGAGAGGAGGAGGGGGGGGAAGGAGGAGGAAGGGGGGAGTGGGAAGAGAGGAGGAGGGGTGGGAAGGAGGAGGAAGGGGGAGCGGGAAGAGAGGCGGAGGGGGGGAGCGGGAAGAGAGGAGGAGGGGGGAGAGCGGGAAGAGAGGCGGAGGGGGGGAGTGGGAAGAGAGGCGGAGGGAGAGGGTGGGAAGAGAGGAGGAGGGGGGGGAGCGGGAAGAGAGGAGGGGGACGAGATGAGGAGGGGTGGGGGAGGGAAGAGTCCAGAAGCGGGATACAGAATAGGAGAGTGTGACAGACATCTCCTTACAGTTTCTGACGCTCTTCCGTAGGTAAGAAAGCCAACAAGGAAGAACGAGAGCGCTCTCTGGAGACGGCCAATCAGTTCCTCTCTCTCATGAAGTACTCTCCCAAAACCCAGGTGAGTATCTTTCTGTCTCTCTGCATCTCCCTGCCTGTCTCTCTGCACCTCCCTGCCTGTCTCTCTGCACCTCCCTGCCAGTCTCTCTGCACCTCCCTGCCTGTCTCTCTGCACCTCCCTGCCCTGTCTCTGCACCTCCCTGCCTGTCTCTCTGCACCTCCCTGCCAGTCTCTCTGCACCTCCTGCCTGTCTCTCTGCACCTCCCTGCCTGTCTCTGCACCTCCCTGCCTGTCTCTGCACCTCCCTGCCTGTCTCTCTGCACCTCCCTGCCTGTCTCTGCACCTCCCTGCCAGTCTCTCTGCACCTCCCTGCCTGTCTCTCTGCACCTCCCTGCCTGTCTCTCTGCACCTCCCTGCCTGTCTCTCTGCACCTCCCTGCCTGTCTCTCTGCACCTCCCTGCCTGTCTCTCTGCGCCTCCCTGCCAGTCTCTCTGCACCTCCCTGCCAGTCTCTCTGCACCTCCCTGCCTGTCTCTCTGCACTCCCTGCCTGTCTCTGCACCTCCCTGCCTGTCTCTGCAACCTCCCTGCCAGTCTCTCTGCACCTCCCTGCCAGTCTCTCTGCACCTCCCTGCCTGTCTCTGCACCTCCCTGCTCTGTCTCTGCACCTCCCTGGCCTGTCTCTGCACCTCCCTGCCTGTCTCTCTGCACCTCCCTGCCTGTCTCTCTGCACCTCCCTGCCTGTCTCTCTGCACCTCCCTGCCTGTCTCTCTGCACCTCCCTGCCTGTCTCTCTGCACCTCCCTGCCTGTCTCTCTGCACCTCCCTGCCTGTCTCTCTGCAACCTCCCTGCCTGTCTCTCTGCACCTCCCTGCCTGTCTCTCTGCACCTCCATGCCTGTCTCTCTGCACCTCCATGCCTGTCTCTCTGCACCTCCCTGCCTGTCTCTCTGCACCTCCATGCCTGTCTCTCTGCACCTCCATGCCTGTCTCTCTGCACCTCCCCTGTCTGTCTCTGCACCTCCCTGTCTGTCTCTGCACCTCCCTGTCTGTCTCTGCACCCTCCCTGCCTGTCTCTGCACCTCGCTGTCTGTCTCTGCACCTCCCTGCTGTCTCTGCACCTCCCTGCCTGTCTCTGCACCTCCCTGTCTGTCTCTGCACCTCCCTGCCTGTCTCTGCAACCTCCCTGCCTGTCTCTGCACCTCCCTGTCTGTCTCTGCACCTCCCTGCCTGTCTCTGCACCTCGCTGTCTGTCTCTGCACCTCCCTGCCTGTCTCTGCACCTCCCTGCCTGTCTCTGCACCTCCCTGTCTGTCTCTGCACCTCCCTGCCTGTCTCTGCACCTCCCTGTCTGTCTCTGCACTCCCTGCCTGTCTCTGCACCTCCCTGCCTGTCTCTGCACCTCCCTGCCTGTCTCTGCACCTCCCTGCCCGTCTCTGCACCTCCCTGCCGTCTCTGCACCTCCCCTGCCTGTCTCTGCACCTCCCTGCCTGTCTCTGCACCTCCCTGCCTGTCTCTGCACCCTCCCCTGCCCCCTGTCCTCTCTGCACCTCCCTGTCCTGTCTCTCTGCACCTCCCTGTCTGTCTCTCTGCACATCCCTGCCTGTCTCTGCACCTCCTTGCCTGTCTCTCTGCACTTCTGTCTGTCTCTCTGCACCCCCCTGCCTGTCTCTCTGCACTCCCTGCCTGTCTCTCTGCACCCCTGTCTGTCTCTCTGAACCTCCCTGCCTGTCTCTCTGCCCTCCCTGCCAGTCTCTCTGCATCCCCCTGCCAGTCTCTCTGCACCCCCTGCCAAGTCTCTCTGCATCCCCTGCCTGTCTCTCTGCACCCCCCTGCCTGTCTCTCTGCACCTCCCTGCCTGTCTCTCTGCATCCCCCTGCCTGTATGTTTCTCTTCACCCCCCTGCCTCTATGTCTCTCTGCACCCCCCTGCCAGTCTCTCTGCCCCCCTCTGCACCACCCTGCCAGTCTCTCTGCACCCCCCTGCCAGTCTCTCTGCCCCCCTCTGCACCCCCCTGCCAGTCTCTGCACCCCCCTGCCAGTCTCTGCACCTCCCTGCCTGTCTCTGCACCCCCCTGCAGTCTCTCTGCACCCCCCTGCCAGTCTCTCTGCACCCCCCTGCCAGTCTCTGCCAGTCTCCCTCTCTCTGTAGGTTCAGGTAGTGTCTGAGAGTAACGAGTCTCCCCTCTTCAAACAATTCTTCAGTAACTGGGTGTGAGAGCGTCGCGCAATGAAACGGGAGAGTGTCTGCGAGACGCCGCCTGTCTCTCATCTTACCAACAATAAAACAATGTATTTGTCAGGTCTCTGTCTCTGTCACTCCGACACATCACATCTCTCCAATTACTCATACATGTAGCTTCCCAAACCTCACAGGTCTCTTCTTCACATGTACCGAGCTTGCCAAACCTCACAGGTCTCTTCTTCACATGTACCGAGCTTCCCAAACCTCACATGTCTCTTCTTCACATGTACAGAGACTCCCAAACCTCACAGGTCTTCTTCACATGTACAGAGCTTCCCAAACCTCACAGGTCTCTTCTTCACGTGTAAAGAGCTTCCCAAACCTCACAGGTCTCTTCTTCACATGTACACAGCTTCCAAACCTCACATGTCTCTTCTTCACATGTACAGAACTTCCCAAACCTCACATGTCTCTTCTTCACGTGTACAGAGCTTCCCAAACCTCACAGGTCTCTTCTTCACGTGTACAGAGCTTCCCAAACCTCACAGGTCTCTTCTTCACATGTACAGAGCTTCCCAAACCTCACAGGTCTCTTCTTCACATGTACAGAGCTTCCCAAACCTCACAGGTCTCTTCTTCACGTGTACAGAGCTTCCCAAACCTCACAGGTCTCTTCTTCACATGTACAGAGCTTCCCAAACCTCACAGGTCTCTTCTTCACATGTACAGAGACTCCCAAACCTCACAGGTCTCTTCTTCACGTGTACAGAGCTTCCCAAACCTCACAGGTCTCTTCTTCACGTGTACAGAGCTTCCCAAACCTCACAGGTCTCTTCATGTGTACAGAGCTTCCCAAACCTCACAGGTCTCTTCTTCACATGTACAGAGCTTCCCAAACCTCACAGGTCTCTTCTTCACATGTATAGAGCTTCCCAAACCTCACAGGTCTCTTCTTCACATGTACAGAGCTTCCCAAACCTCACAGGTCTCTTCTTCACATGTACAGAGCTTCCCAAACCTCACAGGTCTCTTCTTCACATGTACAGAGACTCCCAAACCTCACAGGTCTCTTCTTCACGTGTACAGAGCTTCCCAAACCTCACAGGTCTCTTCTTCACGTGTACAGAGCTTCCGAAACCTCACAGGTCTCTTCACGTGTACAGAGCTTCCCAAACCTCACAGGTCTCTTCTTCACATGTACAGAGCTTCCCAAACCTCACAGGTCTCTTCTTCACATGTATAGAGCTTCCCAAACCTCACAGGTCTCTTCTTCACATGTACAGAGCTTCCCAAACCTCACAGGTCTCTTCTTCACATGTACAGAGCTTCCCAAACCTCACAGGTCTCTTCTTCACGTGTACAGAGCTTCCCAAACCTCACAGGTCTCTTCTTCACATGTACAGAGCTTCCCCAAACCTCACAGGTCTCTTCTTCACGTGTACAGAGCTTCCCAAACCTCACAGGTCTCTTCTTTCACATGTACAGAGCTTCCCAAACCTCACAGGTCTCTTCTTCACATGTACAGAGCTTCCCAAACCTCACAGGTCTCTTCTTCACATGTACAGAGACTCCCAAACCTCACAGGTCTCTTCTTCACGTGTACAGAGCTTCCCAAACCTCACAGGTCTCTTCTTCACGTGTACAGAGCTTCCGAAACCTCACAGGTCTCTTCACGTGTGTACAGAGCTTCCCAAACCTCACAGGTCTCTTCTTCACATGTACAGAGCTTCCCAAACCTCACAGGTCTCTTCTTCACGTGTACAGAGCTTCCCAAACCTCACAGGTCTCTTCTTCACATGTACAGAGCTTCCCAAACCTCACAGGTCTCTTCTTCACATGTACAGAGACTCCCCAAACCTCACAGGTCTCTTCTTCACGTGTACAGAGCTTCCCAAACCTCACAGGTCTCTTCTTCACATGTACAGAGCTTCCAAACCTCACAGGTCTCTTCTTCACGTGTACAGAGCTTCCCAAACCTCACAGGTCTCTTCTTCACATGTACAGAGCTTCCCCAACCTCACAGGTCTCTTCTTCACATGTACAGAGCTTCCCAAACCTCACAGGTCTCTTCTTCACATGTACAGAGACTCCCAAACCTCACAGGTCTCTTCTTCACGTGTACAGAGCTTCCCAAACCTCACAGGTCTCTCTCTCTCACGTGTACAGAGCTTCCGAAACCTCACAGGTCTCTTCACGTGTACAGAGCTTCCAAACCTCACAGGTCTCTTCTTCACATGTACAGAGCTTCCCAAACCTCACAGGTCTCTTCTTCACGTGTACAGAGCTTCCCAAACCTCACAGGTCTCTTCTTCACATGTACAGAGCTTCCCAAACCTCACAGGTCTCTTCTTCACATGTACAGAGACTCCCAAACCTCACAGGTCTCTTCTTCACGTGTACAGAGCTTCCCAAACCTCACAGGTCTCTTCTTCACGTGTACAGAGCTTCCCAAACCTCACAGGTCTCTTCTTCACGTGTACAGAGCTTCCCAAACCTCACAGGTCTCTTCTTCACATGTACAGAGCTTCCCAAACCTCACAGGTCTCTCCTGGAACAAGCCGCAGTACCTCCGTAGAGTAAGAAGTTATTTTCGGCGTAGCCTCCGTTTGGGAAATGCTGGTTAGTGTTTGGGGTACATGTGCTGGGTCATGCAATGTAACGCCCCTCACCTGGCACTGGGCGACACACCCACTGGATGGCGGCCATAGTGATGTCACCACTAGGGTTACATAGTTACACATAGTTACACAGTTACACAGTTACATAGTTACACAGTTACATAGTTACACAGTTACATAGTTACACAGTTACATAGTTTACATAGTTACACAGTTACATAGTAGAAAAAAGACTTCCGTCCACCAAGTTCAACCTATGCTAAATTTAGACGACAGATACTTTATTCTATATCTATACTTATTGGATCCAGAGGAAGACAAACAAAAACCCATTAAGGGGAAAAATGAATTCCTTCCTGACTCCAAGAATTGGCAATCGGATTACTCCCTGGATCAACATCCTTCCCATGTATACTTATTTGGTATATCCCTGTATACCTTTCCATCTAAAAAGATGTCCAACCTTTTTTTGAACAAATCCATTGTATCTGCCATCCCTGTCTCCATGGGTAATGAATCCCACACTGTAACTGCCCTTACTGTAAAGAACCCTTTCTTTGTTGCTGGTGAAATCTCCTTTCCTCCAACCTTAAGGGATGGCCCCGAGTCCTTTGTACTGCTCGTGGGATGAATAGTTCTTTTGAAAGTTCCCTGTACTGTCCCCGAATATATTTGTATATAGTTATCATATCCCCTCTTAGACGCCTCTTTTCTTTTTTTTTTTTTTACATTTTTATTAGGAAACAGGCAAATTTACAGGCATATTTCACATCGCAATATCCTAATACGCTTTGATTTTCAAATTTTCCATGTTGGGGGGGGGGGGGGTGTACCGCCAAGAGTGGCGCGACCTCTGGGTCACCGGGTGACCGGGGGAGCGAAGAGGTCTGAAATAGAGGGGGAGGGGGGGGGGGGTGGGTATAGAGATGGGCGGTGTGAGGGGTGAGCCTCCCCCACCCCGCCGACCCTAGCGTCCTTCAGGCTGAGGTCTGAATGGTCATAATTTCTTCTATCAGCTTCTCTTGGGTGTCAGTGAATCTCCCAGGGTTCCCAAATTTTGTAGTGGCTTGCAGTCTTGCGTTTTGAGAAACGCCGTCAAGACGTTCCATGAGCATTACATCGTCTATTCTTCTCTTAACCGCATGAATGGAGGGGGGAGAGATCTTTTTCCAGGAGAATGCCACAGCACACCTAGCCGCGGTAAGGATGGAGGAGATCAATTTTCCTACCGGGCGGTCAATTTCCTCTATTGGCCTGCCAGGAGGAAGGTCAGTGGATCTGGGTCTAATGTGAGGCTAGTTACCTCTCGGATTAAAGTTTGAATAGAAAGCCAAAATGTTTGGATTTTTGGGCATGACCACCAAATGTGGGCCATGTCTCCTCTCTGTCCACAGCCTCTCCAACATAGATCTGAGGCCAGGGGGTAGATTTGCTTTAATCTAACTGGGGGTAAGATACCAGTGGAACATGATTTTGTAGATATTCTCTTTTGTCGTGGTACAGATGGAAGTTCCTGAAGCAGCGTCCCATATATCCTCCCAGTCTTCTCTATCTATATCTATACTCAGTTCGCCTCCCACTTGGACATGTAGTCATGAGTGGAGGGGCCTGCTGATCTCTCCATACCAGCGTATATGTTAGAGATCAATGCTGTTTGATGTGTACAAGTTCGGCAGAGCCTCTCAAAATTGGTGAGGGGAGGATACTCAAATTTTGGGGACAATTTTTGGAGATAATGTCTAATTTGGAGATACTTAAATGGGCTCAATTCTGGGGCCTCGTGTTTTGTTCGTAATTCTTGGAAGTTCAGCAGCCTTCCATCGCTCAACAGGTCGGCGACCACCCTAACCCCCTTCAGATGGAAGTAGTCGAACTGTTTTGGTTCACATCCTGGGGGGAAATGGGGATTGTTGTGGATCGGAATAAGCAGCGAGCCCGGAGCAGTTAGTTTGAACTTTGATCTGCATTTCGCCAAACTTCCCAGGTGTGTCTGGTGGCACCAAGGTCGAACCTACGGGGTGGTCTATCCCCCTTGTCTATGCACCAAAGGTGGGCCTGCAGAGATGGCGTTTTTACGTAGTGGGGATTCAATATCTCGCCAGCAATAGAGACCGGGTCTGCGTTCCACACTACGGCTTGCCTCAACTGGGCCGCTAAATAATACTTTGTGATATCTGGGACACCCAGACCCCCTCTTTCTCTTGGCGTCAGGAGGACCGATCTGGCAACCCTGGGCCTTTTGCCCTTCCAGATAAAATTAAACATTCTATTCTGGATGTTTTTGAGTTCAGGGCTGGGAACATGGATCGGGAGTGTCTGGAAATAGTATAGCAATCTGGGAGTATATTCATTTTTACTGAGATCATCCTTCCGATCCATGAGATCTGGTAGTCTTCCCATTTGTCCAGGTCTTTTTTGATTTTCCCGAATAAAGCCGGGTAATTATATTTGTACAATGACTGGTAGTTACCTGATACATTCACTCCCAGATATTTAATGTATGAGGAACTCCATCTATAATTAAAGTTCAGTTTTAGTAAGTTAATTTCTGATTCTGATACATTTAAGTTTAGGGCTTCTGATTTATCATTATTAATTTTGTAGTCCGAAATTTTGCCGAACTCCACCAATTCTTTATGAAGATTGGGGAGTGATGTATGGGGGTGAGTTAGGGACAGTATTATGTCGTCGGCAAAGAGCGAGATTTTGTAATTTGTATCGCCAATTGGTACGCCCTGGATATTTGTGCTCTCGCGTATTTTGGCCGCCAGGGGTTCGATTGTCAGGGCGAAGAGGAGAGGGGATAAAGGACAGCCCTGCCTTGTACCATTTGTTATTGGAAATCTTTGCGCTGTACCTCCCGGGAGTTTGATTGCTGCTGATGGATTTTGGTACAATGCTCGGACCCCCTCTAGGAATGAATCCCTGAAACCAAATTTTTGTAAGGTTTTGTCAAGGAATAGCCAATTGATTCTGTCAAACGCCTTCTCTGCGTCCAAGCTCAGGAGAACTGCCTTGGTGTTTGTAAGGTTAATGTGATCTATTATATTTATAATTTTGCGGGTGTTGTCCGAGGCCTGGCGGCCTGAGACAAATCCCACTTGGTCGTTATGGATAAGTCTGGGTAGAATGGGGTTTAATCTGTTCGCTAATATTTTGCTGTATAGCTTAAGGTCGTTGTTCAACAGCGATATGGGGCGGTAACTCCCACATTGCATTGGGTCTCTCCCCTCTTTATGGATTATTGCTAGGTTAGCCAATGACATTGATGCTGGTATGGGGTCACCTTCCATAAAGGAGTTGAACAAGTCCAGCAGGTAAGGAGATAGGGACGGGAGAAACCTCTTGTAGTAGACGTTTGTGAATCCATCAGGGCCAGGGGCTTTGGATAGTTTTAGAGCTTTTACCGCGTCTGCCAATTCCTCTTTTGTAATTTTCCCATTCAGTGTCTCGTTCTCCTTCTCTGTTAAGGATGGGAGGTTGCAGCTATCTAAATAGTTTGAAACTGCCGTAAGCCTTGATGCTCTATTATTTTCCTCTTGAGTTCTGAGGTTGTATAATTTGGTATAAAATTTGGTGAATTCCTCCGCAATGTGTCTGTCATTATATAATATGTGACCTGACCTGTTCTTGATCGCAGTTATTTGGGACCTCTTTTGTACCCCTCTTAATTTGCTGGCCAATAGTCTGTCAGCTTTGTTGCCCTTATCATAGTATCTCTGGTTAGTCCATCGAAGGGCTTTTTCGACATCCTCGAGTTGGATCTTTTTCAACTCGTTTCTGGCGGTAGTTAAGGTTTTGTATATTTTCCCCGAGGGGTTGGATTTGTGTTGCTGTTCTAGTTTGATTATTTTCTCTGTCAAGTCTTTGAGTAGTTTTGCTTTAGTTTTTTTCCTATGGGATGCTATGGAGATAAAAGTACCTCTGATGGTTGCCTTATGGGCTTACCGCTGAGGATGGGACTGAACCTGAGTTGTTCCTGAAGTACTCTGATAGGGCCGACTTGATTTCCCTCTCTATTTCCGGGTGATTCAATAATGAATCGTTTAGTTTCCAGTTAAATGCGCTCGACTTTGTGAATGGAACTGAGAGTTAATGAGATAGGGGCATGATCCGACCATGTGATCGGGCCTATATCCGTTTTTTGGGAGGCCTCCAAGACATTCTTGGTTGTAAAGAGGTAGTCAATGCGAGAATAGGTCTGGTGGGGTGCGGAGTAAAAGGTATAGTCCCTTTGGCCCTGATGTTGGGATCTCCAAACGTCCACTAGAGAAAAATCTTTGATAATTGCTCTAAATGCTGTTCCCATCTTTAGGGATAGTACCGTGTGTGGGCGGTCAAAAGGGAGTGTCTTATCCTCCTGTGGGTTTAAGGCCATGTTTAGGTCTCCCCCCACTATCAATGAGGACAGGTAGGTAGGGTCAATTGTGTTTAGGACTGTTTTCAAGAACTCTGCTTGGTTCTCGTTTGGTGCATAGAGGTTGACCAGGGCGATCGCCGTGCCTGCTAGTGAGCCATATACCACAAGAAATCTACCCCCTGGGTCTGAAACTTTTTTGACATAATTGAATGGGGTTCCCTGGCGGATTAAAATGGCTACCCCTCGTTTCTTGCTACTGAACGAGGAATAATAGCCCAGCGGGAATGTATTATTAAATATTTTAGGCAGCTCGTGGTCTGTGAAGTGTGTCTCCTGGAGAAAGATGATATCTCCTTGGGATCTTTTCATCTCCTGGAGGGCTAGTTTTCTCTTCCTGTGACTCTGTAGTCCTTTAACGTTAAGAGAGATAACTTTGATTGGGGCCCGGTTAGCCATTTTTGTTATCTCTGGAGGGGCCTTTGCGGATCACCCCTTTCCCAACCGGGGGACCGTGACTGATTACTGTGCCTGTGGGATAGGAAAGAGCATCTCTGGCGGAAGAGGGTGACCTGTTGTCTGGACCTGGGTCAGCGGTGTCGGGGGGGTGGAGGGGGATAGGGTGGACGGGAAGGGTAAAGGACTGCTGGGACAGCACCAGCAGGCAGAGAGAAGAAGGATGGGGGCCTGAGGGCGCCCCCAATGGGGTGTAGCCGGAATTGCATACCGGCATTCGGACTTAGGGTCCTTGGGGGGTAGACCCGGGAGTACAGATTGGCTCGTCCAGGAAGGTGTGGACCCCTTAATGGTTTTTTCAACAACCTTTTTCCCTATGTGTATATAGCCAACAGGGAGAAGGATAGAGACAGGGGGTGGGGGGGGGGTGGGGGGAGGGTGCTCCATAGTGGGGTAGGGGTGGCCTGTGATGGTCTAGTGAGGCAGGTGATCTTTTACATAAGCATACATTCAGGTAACGCAGGCGTTAGTTTCCCAGCATGGCTGATCAGTTATAACGATTCCCTCTGGATAAGCGTTTCGACAATAACATCCTATTTAACTTTTTAACTCTAACAAGCATAAACCATAATGAACACTCAGCTATCTTATACAGTGCCTATTCTGTGGGGCTGATTTGTTGGTGGAGGAGGGCTGTCTGTAGGTCTCTAAGCCGACCTCTTGTTTGCGGCGGGAGGAGGGGGGAGGAGAGGGGGGGACGGGGAGGGGGGGGGAGGAGGGAGGGGGAGGGAAGGGGGAGAGAGAGGGGGGAGGGAGATGGGGAAGGTGGGAAGGACAGGTGCTCCTTAGTGGGGTAGGGGTGGCCTGTGATGATCGAGTGGAACAGATGACCTTTTGCATAAACGTACATTCAGGTAACGCAGGCGTTAGTTTCCCAGCATGGCAAATCAGTTATAACGATTCCCTCTGGATTCACGTTTTGACAATAACATCTTATTTAACTTTTTAACTTTAACAAGCATAAACCATAATGAGCACACAGCTATCTTATACAGTGCCTATCCTGTGGTGCTGATTTGCTGGCAGAGGAGGGCTGTCTGTAGGTCTCTTAGCCAACCTCTTGTTTGCGGCGGGAGGGGAGGGGGGGCGAGGGGGGAGGGGAGGAGAGGGGGGGGGGGGAAGGAGAGGGGGGAGGGGTAGGGGGGGAGGGAGGGTAGGGGGAGGAGGGAGAGGGGGTAAGGGGGGGGAGAGGAGGGCGGGGGGAAGGGGGGGGGAGGGGGGACGAGGAGGGGAGGCGAGGGGGAGGGGGGAGGGAGGGGGGGGGAGGAGGGGGAGGGAGGGGACAGGGAGAAGGGGAGGGGGGATTAGGAGAAGGGGAGGGACGGGGGAGGGGAGGGAGGGGGGAGGGGAGAGAGGGGGGAGGGGGGAAGAGAGGGGTTGGAGGGGGGAAGAGAGGGGGGAGGAGGGGGAGGAGGGAGGGGAAGAGGGGGGGGGAAGAGGGGGGGAAGGAGGAGAGGGGGGGGAAGGAGGAGAGGGGGGGGAAACGGAGGGGGGGGAAGGGGGGAGGGGGGGCGGGACCCAAACAGAGGCAGGGGGGGGCCAGATACACCTGTAACAACATGGATAGTCGACAGTCCTTCTGCGTGGACCATGGAGACAGGCCCTGTCCGGATCCCCATCCCCCCCGCCCCCCCCCCACAGACCGTCTTCAGGAACGGGGAGGCTCTCTGCGGCTTCAAGCAAGCTCTCCTCCCGGGATCTCCGCCCCCCCCCCCTCCCACCCAAAAGCCTCAACCGGCGCTTCCCGCTCAGCTCTGCTCCTTAGCTCTGCTCCTTGGACCACTCTTGCAGGTCTTCTATGGTGGTGCAGGTGGGTCTCCAATGAGACCTGGGTACTGGGTGCGTCGTCGAGGTTCACTCAACGGAGTGGTCCTCAGGTGTGAGTTCGGCCCTCAAGGGCGTGCTGTCTTTCAAGTGATCTCACTCCATGATGTGTAGGTGGGCCGACTGTGCTGCCGGGGATTTTATTTCGACGTTCAGGTGAACTCCACGGGGTAGACGGCCGCTAGCAGGTATATCTGCGTCTCCTCTTCAGTGATCACTGCAGGCGGATGCATCCGCTCAGTGCTGGGATAGATCTATGGCAACGGCCAACTGGGAATAAGGAGGTTAGTTTGGGTATTCCTTTACTCTGTAGACGGTGGTATCTGCTTGACGCTGGGGTAGGTCTGCGGCCACGGCCAACTGGGAATAAACAAGGTTCGGTTTGGTTTTCTCTTTATTTTCTTTTTCCCTGTGTCTGGGTCTGAGCAGCGGTTCTACGGGAGGAGCGGATGGACTCTTCTCCTTCTTCCGTCTCTCGGCTCGTGCGCTCTTCTGATCCCCACGAGGACGGGGGAGTGAGGCCTAATGCCCTTGCAAATGCCGCCATTTCCTCCGGGCGTCTCAAGGTTAGGAATTTCCCGTTTCTGCTGGCCGTCAGTCTAAACGGGAATCCCCATCTGTAGCGAACGCCACTTTCCCTCAGGAGCAGCGTTAGGGGCTTGATTTCTTTTCGCCTGTTAACGGTGGTTCTGGACAAATCACTGTAGACTTGTATTCTTTCCTCTTGGAAAGTAATATCACCTTTTTCTCGGCAGGCTGTCAGGATTCTTTCTTTAGTGGTGTAACTGTGAAATTTGACAATCAGGTCCCTTCTTCTATTCGGATCCTCCGACCTGGGGCCAAGGGCCCGGTGGGCCCGGTCTATCTCCATGTCTCTGGGTTCCAAATCGTTACATAGGGAGGAGAAAAGTTCCAAGAGGTATGGACGGATGAGATCAGGGCGAACAGCCTCCGGGACGTTGCGGATCCGCAGGTTCTGTCTCCTGTCCCTGTTCTCCTGGTTCTCTATCGCGTCTTTTAGGCACGTCACTTCTTCCCCCAGCCGAAATACTTCGTCTTCGGCCTCCATTAGCCTCTGGAGAGTCTCTCCCTGTTTTGTCTCGAGCTCGGTGATTCTCTCGGTGAGGCCTGAGATCTCCTCCTTAAGCTCCGTGATGGCTAGCTTGAGGTCATGTTGCAGTGAGGAATGGAGTTTGTTGTGGAGGGATGTCATGAAATCCTCGAGGTATGTTTTTGTTATTACCTCTCCCCGGTCGTGGCGGTCGCTTGCAGTGGTGGAGGAGCCGCGTGCGTCGGTGCCGCCTTGGCTTTCAGGCGCCGCGCCTGGGCTTCTCTGCGTCGGCGGAAAAAATTTAGTTACCGCTGGGGTTGAGGCTTTTTTCTGTCGCGACTGCATTGCCGCGGTATTCTTCCTTCTGGGAATGTTTGCCTGGTGCCGTAAGCGTTGCGGGAGGGACGGTGATCCAGGGGGAGGGGGGGTGAGACGCAAGGACGTTGTGGGGGAATGAGGCAGAGTTATTTATTTATTTATTCTGTAGTGTCTGGGCAGCTGAAGTGATGTGGTACTCTGTGCCTCTAGCAGTATTAGGGATACTCTGCTGTTAGCACTTCTTGTGTGATGCTGGTAACTTCGTGTGGGGCCCCCTCAAGATGGCCGCTGTTCTCTCTCTGCCACACCACCAGGGCTTACCCCCTCTCGGCACCCCCCCTCTCCCACACCCCGGTCCGGTGTTTATTTATTTATTTATGCTGCCGGGGACCCGCAGCTCAGATGCTCCGCGCGCGCTCTCTCCCTCGCCTCCGGCACGGTATTTATTTATTTATTTATGTGCCTCTCCTCGCGGCCGCGGGAGGTTGCAGCGGGTGTTCCTACCGTTCCGAGGGTAGGGGGAGCTCCGTCCCTGTTCACCGCCGACTCTCCGGCTTCCTATCACACGGGACAGACGGTGCCTCGCTGCTCCTTTGCTCCGGTGGGCCCGCGCCTCGCAGGGTGGTCTCCCAGTGCTGATCTTCGGCTCGCCGAGACCAGTCTCTCTGGGGCTCTACGAGGTACCGGGGTTGGTAGCGTGATAGTTGGGGAAAAGGTGCTTGTTTATATAATTATACATAGGGGTCCACGGAGCTCTCCTAGGACGCAGCCATGTCTGGTGACGTCACCGGAAGCCCCCCTAGACGCCTCTTTTCTAATGTAAATAAATCTAATTTAGCCAACCTCTCCTCATAAGTTAGAATGTCCATCCCCTTTATTCATTTGGTGGCTCTTCTCTGCACTCTCTCTAGTTCCATAATGTCTTTTCTTAGGAGTGGTGCCCAAAATTGTACTCCATATTCAAGGGTATATATGTATATATATGTAGGGTCTCATTCATGGTTCCACAAACCTAATACAATTCTCCGAGTAACAGGCCGAACCTTCCCCAGAATTTCCCGGGAGATGCCAGAGGAACGCTCGGCACCACACTAAGCCAAATCATTTACATCTCCTTACATTCAAGTCAATGCATTTATTTATCATGTGTCACCTGCAGGCGCGCTTACCAATTCCTATCTACCAATTAGACTGTAAGCTCCCCGGGGCAGGGACTTCTCTTCCTAAATGTTACTTCTATGTCTGAAGCACTTATTCCCATGCTCTGTTATTTATATGATTGTCACACGTGTATTACTGCTGTAAAGCGCTATGTACATTAGTGGCGCTATATAAATAAAGACATACACACACACACACACACACAGGTACATAAGACAAAGCGGGACAGTGCGGGCTCCGTAGTGTAAATAGTTAAGGCTTTATTAATCACAAGCTAAAATCAGTTCACTCTCCGCATTGATGTCGGACATGCGCATCGAACAAGAACACCCGTCATCCGTGGCATCTCCCTCGGTCAGGAGCTGAAGTCTCGTGGCTGCATGCATGCGGGTCTCTCCTACAGCCGGGTACCTCCGTGATGTGCGTCCACTCAGCTGCCCCCCGGCTGAACTGCGCACGATTACTTGGTTCCGCAGCATGACCGTTCCCCTCCGATTCCACAGAAGCTCAGTGAGCGGGATGCTTAGTGTTGCCAATAGCGCGTTTTGTCGCAAATAGAACGGCGACTTCCTCAGAGGATATGGGACGGGCGCATACTCTCCCCTTATATAGTCCAACGATCTATTAGTTAATTAGAAAGATCTTGACCCCACCACAGGTGGGTGAAGTGATTACAATTGGCTGCAATACAAGAAATACTCAAACGGGATAACATCACACAGCCGGCATAACGTGAAACAAACAATATAGGGAATTAATTACTTATCAAATGCAAAACTATACAAATTAAAGACATCTTACTGCCATTTTAGAAGAGAAAAAATTAATATGTGTAACTGTGTAGAAAATGTGTCCAACTGTACCTGTTTCTCCCCACATAGCAGATACACTATGTAATAATAATAATATTAATAATAATAGCATGTTCTTATATAGCGCTGCTAGTTTTACACAGCGCTTTACAGAGACCTTTTGCAGGCACAGTCCCTGCCCCGTGGATAGTGTAGCCAGGTGTTCAGTTTTACCCCGGACAGGCCTATTCTGGATCCAGGGTCATGTCTGGGGGTGTGAATGAACCCAGCTAGCTTCAACTCAGCCCTCTTTCCAAAGCACAACAAGTCCTGTATATTTTCTCCACTTTATTTAGGAAAGCAGCAATAAAAACAGGCACTTGTGGATGAGATGTTTGTGTTGGAAAAGTGTATCTCTGTGGGTGCTTTGTAGTAAGGGCAGGTGAAAAGGATAAGGCCTTGCCAGTAGAGAGATAACAGAAGGTACTCACTCAGCCAATGTTGAAGGTAAAAGGAAGTGTGAGGGAATTCTGGGTAGCAGGAATAGTCTTGGGACAGACTCTCTGGAAACAAACAAGAGGGGAGGGCAGAATAGCCCATTCTGAGAAGAATCTCAGAGGTTGCTGTAGCAACTCACTGGCTACCTGCTCACAGGCAGAAAGGGCAACATATTGATACATCACACAGGCACGGTGTGTGTATGTGGAACAAATGCCTCCAGCTGAACTTAAGGAGCTGACAAACAGAAGGGGGGTCGGGCAGAAATGTGATCCTTGTTCCATGATACTCCCCGCCTGGTATCTGGAGATACCACTATATAACTGGAATATGTGGAACATATGTGCAATGCATAACAAAGATAACATCACATTCTCAAACAATGCAAGAGTCCATGTCCACATAGCGATGTGACACCGGCCGGTATCACTGGTTTCAAAGTCCCTTGGCCAAGGTTCTTTGGCAAAGGATGCAGGGTGGATGCACAGCTCCAGGTTAGCTGGTTGCACCACAATATCTTTGTGTAAAAGTCTCTGACACTGATTTCTTTTAGCTTTGTGAGCGAACAGTCTTTTTGTCTCTGTAGTTTTACCTACAGAGTGCATCCCCTTGTAGGTATGCCAGACGTGGTAGCCTGTCACTCTATCACCTGGCGTTTGGCAGGAGATGGCTTTTGGCTCCTTTCGGAAGCGGAACAACACTCCTGGAAGACCAGTTGTTGGGTCTAGTCCAGTAAAGAGAGCGTCGTTAAGGGAGACTTCCTGAAGCTGAGCGCTGGGGCTGAACACTACCCGGATTTGATCGGGTTCCTGAGGGTGGTAGACCCCAGATGATTGGAGGTACCAGCATTGTTCACCTTCCTTCGTTAGAGGTGCTGGCTTTGCGTGGCCAGTAAGGAATATCTTCTGAAGGCCACAAAGTTGTTTTTGGTCTCCGGTTCCCTTTGTAGGTCGCAGCAGTGCGAAGTGAACCTAGAGATGGCATGTTCTCCATTGTTTGGGAAGCGCCTTCTTGGTGAACGGAATGGTAGTGGGTTCGCCCAACTGCCCGGTCCGTCTTTGACGAGCTCCTTGACCTTTAACCTCAGGAATCCTTTATCTTCCATCGATGGTTTTTGCTTGTCGTCGTCCCTTGTGGTCTGGAACGCTGTGCACCCTAAGTCATCGGTGCATTCCTCTTGCACAAGAACGTCTCCACGTATTTTGGTGATACGCCTTTGTGTCTCTTTGTTGACTGCCCTCAGGAGGTTGTTCTCTCCCTGGACATGACGAAGAACAGTCTCTTTTGCCCTTGTAAATCCTTTTGTGAAATGTCTGCAACTGTCTCTTTTTACGTGTGTGAAAGAACAGTCTATTTGCCCCTGTGGTTCCACCTGCAGGGTACAATCTTTTGCGGCTATTCCAGCCGTGACAGCTGGCTGCTTTGTCGCTTGATATTCTGTGGAGAGGAATGGCGGTGCGTCTCAGCTGTGTCATTGCTCTCAAGAGGATCGTCCGATTGTTTAATGTCTTTTGGACGATCCCTGTGTCGGTGACCTTTGGGAGGTTACTTTCTTCCTTCAGTGGAGTCGTCTCGTCATCCTTGGTCGTCTGAACCACGAAGCATCCTAGGCCATTGTCCCATCCCTCTATGTGAGGATGTTTTTGTTGATCTCGGGGGTATGACCTGGTGTACTTTAACTCAGGGGCGTACCCCTGGAACAGAGGGTCCCACCAATTATTATTGATCAGATGATAGGGGTTCAGACCCAGCACTATCAGATCTGGCATGCACAGGTGACAAGGCAGACATGAAAGACACTTCTGACTGCGACCCTGAGGACCTCCTAAATGACAGAAAGGATCCTCTACTCCCCGGTGGTCTCTTTACACATCTAGCCACGGGTACATCTCCTTGTGACTCAGAGCTGTCACTTAGCCGTCTCCCAGTATCTGTATCCTCAGGAAACGTTGTCAGCACAAACTCCTGAGCCGTGGGATCTATATATCGTACCCTTGCCAGCTACACATGGATGAGGGGGCAGGGGCAGAGTGGGCAGAGTGGGCAGGGGCAGAGTGGGCCTTGACAAAGTCCTTAATGTCCCACACTGGGGTAGTGACAGGTGGAGTATTTAGTACTAGGGCCGATGACTGGGGCTTAAATACTGCCATCAACTGGGGCACAGAAAGGGGCTTCCCATCCCCTTTTACTGGGGACTTCATTTTAGATGCTGCCACTCGGTGTCCCCTTCTCAGTCCTGCAGGGGGCGGCGCTGGGGCAGAAACGCTCAGTTCTGTGGCGATGTAGCTGGCCTTCGCCAGGACGCGATGACGGCAGACGGGGAATTTAAGCAGATGCATCGCTGTTCACAATGCTGTGCTTAAAAGCTGTGTGAGCAGCGATATATCAGCTTAAATGGGCTCCATGTGAATGGATATTCCAGGCAAAAGGTGACACATTGTGTGCTCATTTGCATGTCATTTCCCAGAATCCCTTGCTGCAGTGGAAGTGCTGTATGCTGGGTGATAATGGTGAAAGGTGGGGTTGCAGAGCTGCCTAAGACATGCAGATGAGCATACAGTTGTATTTGTGTGTGTGTGTGTGTGTGTGTGTGTGTGTGTGTGTGTGTATATATATATATATATATAATATATATATATATATATATATCCTGTCTGAGTTAGGATGATGTGGTTTTACATACTGTATCTTTGTTTCTGCTTATGTGGTGTCGCTTGTGTGCTCTGGGAACCCCATAACATTAGCTGTGGGAACCCCATAACATTAGCTGTGGGAACCCCATAACATTAGCAGTGGGAACCCCATTATTCTGAAGCCAGGGTCACGTTGGTATGAATGGCTCCCGATAGCATTAACACAGTTCCCTTTTAAATCACTCCAAGTCCTGTAATATTTCCTCCACTTTATTGGAAAAAAGGTAGCAGGATACAGATACTTGTGGATGGTGTGTATTGGTGATTATTAGTTAGGAACCGGTAAAAAGAGATGGCCTCACCAAGGGGGATAAACAGATAAGGGTTCTTTACTCACTGTCTCCAGGGTGGAAAAAGGAAGTGAGGTGCAGTGTGGGTAAAGGAATAGCCTTGGGGCAGACCATGTCTGAACAAACAGGAGGGGGGGGCAGACTAGCCCATTCTGGTGAGGATCTCAGAAACTGCAGTAGCAGCTCACTGATTCCATGCTCGCAGGCAAGGAGTGCAACATTGTTGCAAGTTACACAGGCGCAGAATGTGTGTGCAAGCTCCATGCAGCTGGGAATGAGATCTGACAGGCAGAAGCTGCAAAGGAGAGAGGGGGGTGAGTCAGAAATGTGGCTCTTGTTCCATAACACCCATAACATCCCCAAAACATTAGCCGTGGGAACCCCATAACATTAGCCGTGGGAACCCCATAACATTAGCTGTGGGAACCCCATAACATTAGCTGTGGGAACCCCATAACATTATCTGTGGGAACCCCATAACATTAGTTGTGGGAACCCCATAACATTAGCTGTGGGAACCCCATAACATTAGCTGTGGGAACCCCATAACATTATCTCTGGGAACCCCATAACATTAGCTGTGGGAACCCCATAACATTAGCTGCGGGAACCCCATAACATTAGCTGTGGGAACCCCATAACACTAGCTGTGGGAACCCCATAACACTAGCTGTGGGAACCCCATAACATTAGCTGCGGGAACCCCATAACATTAGCTGTGGGAACCCCATAACACTAGCTGTGGGAACCCCATAACATTAGCTGTGGGAACCCCATAATACTAGCTGTGGGAACCCCATAACACTAGCTGTGGGAACCCCATAACATTAGCTGTGGGAACCCCATAACACTAGCTGTGGGAACCCCATAACACTAGCTGTGGGAACCCCATAACACTAGCTGTGGGAACCCCAGAACACTAGCTGTGGGAACCCTATAACACTAGCTGTGGGAACCCCATAACATTAGCTCTGGGAACCCCATAACATTAGCTCTGGGAACCCCATAACATTAGCTGTGGGAACCCCATAACACTAGCTGTGGGAACCCCAGAACATTAGCTGTGGGAGGATTATTGTGTGTTTGTATTTTGTGTGTTCCCTTAGGCCTTCTTGCCCCAGTAGATTTCCTATGGGGAGCAGGTTTGCAGAATGTCTGTCCCTTCGGTTTTCGGAAGGCTGTGTTGGACGGGGCTGGGAGAGGGATCCTCTGGGGCAGGGCTGGGAGAGGGATCCTCTGGGGCAGGGCTGGGAGAGGGATCCTCTGGGGCAGGGCTGGGAGAGGGATCCTCTGGGGCAGGCTGGGAGAGGGATCCTCTGGGGCAGGGCTGGGAGAGGGATCCTCTGGGGCAGGGCTGGGAGAGGGATCCTCTGGGGCAGGGCTGGGAGAGGGATCCTCTGGGGCAGGCTGGGAGAGGGATCCTCTGGGGCAGGCTGGGAGAGAAATCCTCTGGGGCAGGGCTGGGAGAGGGATCCTCTGGGGCGGGCTGGGAGAGGGATCCTCTGGGGCCGGCTGGGAGAGGGATCCTCTGGTGGAGGCTGGGAGAGGGATCCTCTGGGGCAGGGCTGGGAGAGGGATCCTCTGGGGCAGGGCTGGGAGAGGGATCCTCTGGGGCAGGGCTGGGAGAGGGATCCTCTGGGGCAGGGCTGGGAGAGGGATCCTCTGGGGCAGGCTGGGAGAGGGATCCTCTGGGGCAGGGCTGGGAGAGGGATCCTCTGGGGCAGGGCTGGGAGAGGGATCCTCTGGGGCAGGGCTGGGAGAGGGATCCTCTGGGGCAGGCTGGGAGAGGGATCCTCTGGGGCAGGCTGGGAGAGGGATCCTCTGGGGCAGGCTGGGAGAGGAATCCTCTGGGGCAGGGCTGGGAGAGGGATCCTCTGGGGCGGGCTGGGAGAGGGATCCTCTGGGGCAGGCTGGGAGAGGGATCCTCTGGTGGAGGCTGGGAGAGGGATCCTCTGGGGCAGGGCTGGGAGAGGGATCCTCTGGGGCAGGCTGGGAGAGGGATCCTCTGGGGCAGGCTGGGAGAGGGATCCTCTGGGGCAGGCTGGGAGAGGAATCCTCTGGGGCAGGCTGGGAGAGGGATCCTCTGGGGCGGGCTGGGAGAGGGATCCTCTGGGGCAGGGCTGGGAGAGGGATCCTCTGGGGCAGGGCTGGGAGAGGGTTCCTCTGGGGCAGGGCTGGGAGAGGGATCCTCTGGGGCAGGCTGGGAGAGGGATCCTCTGGGGCAGGCTGGGAGAGGGATCCTCTGGGGCAGGCTGGAGAGGGATTCTCTGGGGCAGGCTGGAGAGGGATCCTCTGGGGCAAGCTGGAGAGGGATCCTCTGGGGCAGGCTGGAGAGGGGTCCTCTGGGGCAGGCTGGGAGAGGGATCCTCTGGGGCAGGCTGGGAGAGGGATCCTCTGGGGCAGGCTGGGAGAGGGATCCTCTGGGGCAGGCTGGAGAGGGATCCTCTGGGGCAGGCTGGAGAGGGATCCTCTGGGGCAGGCTGGGAGAGGGATCCTCTGGGGCAGGGCTGGGAGAGGGATCCTCTGGGGCAGGCTGGAGAGGGATCCTCTGGGGCAGGCTGGGAGAGGGATCCTCTGGGGCAAGCTGGGAGAGGGATCCTCTGGGGCAGGGCTGGGAGAGGGATCCTCTGGGGCAGGCTGGGAGAGGAATCCTCTGGGGCAAGCTGGGAGAGGAATCCTCTGGGGCAGGGCTGGGAGAGGGATCCTCTGGGGCAGGCTGGGAGAGGGATCCTCTGGGGCAGGCTGGGAGAGGGATCCTCTGGGGCAGGCTGGGAGAGGGTTCCTCTGGGGCGGGCTGGGAGAGGGATCCTCTGGGGCAGGCTGGGAGAGGGATCCTCTGGGGCAGGCTGGGAGAGGGTTCCTCTGGGGCGGGCTGGGAGAGGGATCCTCTGGGGCGGGCTGGGAGAGGGATCCTCTGGGGCGGGCTGGTAGAGGGATCCTCTGGGGCAGGCTGGGAGAGGGATCCTCTGGGGCGGGCTGGGAGAGGGATCCTCTGGGGCGGGCTGGGAGACGGATCCTCTGGGGCGAGCTGGTAGAGGGATCCTCTGGGGCAGGCTGGGAGAGGGATCCTCTGGGGCAGGCTGGGAGAGGGATCCTCTGGGGCAGGCTGGAGAGGGATCCTCTGGGGCAGGCTGGGAGAGGGATCCTCTGGGGCAGGCTGGGAGAGGGATCCTCTGGGGCAGGCTGGGAGAGGGATCCTCTGGTGGAGGCTGGGAGAGGGATCCTCTGGGGCAGGGCTGGGAGAGGGATCCTCTGGGGCAGGGCTGGGAGAGGGATCCTCTGGGGCAGGGCTGGGAGAGGGATCCTCTGGGGCAGGGCTGGGAGAGTGATCCTCTGGTGGAGGCTGGGAGAGGGATCCTCTGGAGCAGGCTGGGAGAGGGATCCTCTGGGGCAGGCTGGGAGAGGGATCCTCTGGGGCAGGCTGGGAGAAGGATCCTCTGGGGCAGGCTGGGAGAGGGTTCCTCTGGGGCAGGGCTGGGAGAGGGATCCTCTGGGGCAGGGCTGGGAGAGGGATCCTCTGGGGCAGGGCTGGGAGAGGGATCCTCTGGGGCAGGCTGGGAGAGGGATCCTCTGGGGCAGGCTGGGAGAGGGATCCTCTGGGGCAGGCTGGGAGAGGGATCCTCTGGGGCAGGGCTGGGAGAGGGATCCTCTGGGGCAGGCTGGGAGAGGGATCCTCTGGGGCAGGCTGCTAGAGGGATCCTCTGGGGCAGGCTGGGAGAGGGATCCTCTGGGGCAGGCTGGGAGAGGGATCCTCTGGTGGAGGCTGGGAGAGGGATCCTCTGGGGCAGGCTGGGACAGGGATCCTCTGGTGGAGGCTGGGAGAGGGATCCTCTGGGGCAGGCTGGGAGAGGGATCCTCTGGTGGAGGCTGGGAGAGGGATCCTCTGGGGCAGGCTGGGAGAGGGATCCTCTGGGGCAGGCTGGGAGAGGGATCCTCTGGGGCAGGCTGGGAGAGGGATCCTCTGGGGCAGGCTGGGAGAGGGATCCTCTGGGGCAGGCTGGGAGAGGGATCCTCTGGGGCAGGCTGGGAGAGGGATCCTCCGGGGCAGGGCTGGGAGAGGGTTCCTCTGGGGCAGGGCTGGGAGAGGGATCCTCTGGGGCAGGCTGGGAGAGGGATCCTCTGGGGCAGGCTGGGAGAGGGATCCTCTGGGGCAGGCTGGAGAGGGATCCTCTGGGGCAGGCTGGAGAGGGATCCTCTGGGGCAGGCTGGGAGAGGGATCCTCTGGGGCAGGCTGGGAGAGGGGTCCTCTGGGGCAGGCTGGGAGAGGGGTCCTCTGGGGCAGGCTGGGAGAGGGATCCTCTGGGGCAGGCTGGGAGAGGGATCCTCTGGGGCAGGCTGGGAGTGGGATCCTCTGGGGCAGGCTGGAGAGGGATCCTCTGGGGCAGGCTGGAGAGGGATCCTCTGGGGAAGGCTGGAGAGGGATCCTCTGGGGAAGGCTGGACAGGGATCCTCTGGGGCAGGCTGGAGAGGGATCCTCTGGGGCAGGCTGGGAGAGGGATCCTCTGGGGCGGGCTAGGAGAGGAATCCTCTGGGGCAGGCTGGAGAGGGATCCTCTGGGGCAGGCTGGGAGAGGGATCCTCTGGGGCAGGCTGGGAGAGGGATCCTCTGGGGCAGGCTGGGAGAGGGGTCCTCTGGGGCAGGGCTGGGAGAGGGGTCCTCTGGGGCAGGGCTGGGAGAGGGATCCTCTGGGGCAGTCTGGAGAGGGATCCTCTGGGGCAGGCTGGGAGAGGAATCCTCTGGGGCAGGGCTGGGAGAGGGATCCTCTGGGGCAGGCTGGGAGAGGGTTCCTCTGGGGCAGGCTGGGAGAGGGATCCTCTGGGGCGGGCTGGTAGAGGGATCCTCTGGGGTGGGCTGGTAGAGGGATCCTCTGGGGCAGGCTGGGAGAGGGATCCTCTGGGGCAGGCTGAAGAGGGATCCTCTGGGGCAGGCTGGGAGAGGGATCCTCTGGGGCAGGCTGGAGAGGGATCCTCTGGGGCAGGCTGGGAGAGGGATCCTCTGGGGCAGGGCTGGGAGAGGGATCCTATGGGGCAGGCTGGGACAGGGATCCTCTGGGGCAGGCTGGGAGAGGGATCCTCTGGGGCAGGCTGGGACAGGGATCCTCTGGGGCAGGCTGGGACAGGGATCCTCTGGGGCAGGGCTGGGAGAGGGATCCTATGGGGCAGGGCTGGGAGAGGGATCCTCTGGGGCAGGGCTGGGAGAGGGATCCTATGGGGCAGGGCTGGGAGAGGGATCCTCTGGGGCGGGCTGGGACAGGGATCCTCTGGTGGAGGCAGGGAGAGGGATCCTCTGGGGCAGGCTGGGAGAGGGATCCTCTGGGGCGGGCTGGGACAGGGATCCTCTGGTGGAGGCTGGGAGAGGGATCCTCTGGGGCAGGCTGGGAGAGGGATCCTCTGGGGCAGGCTGGCACAGGGATCCTCTGGTGGAGGCTGGGAGTGGGATCCTCTGGGGCAGGCTGGGAGAGGGTTCCTCTGGGGCAGGGCTGGGAGAGGGATCCTCTGGGGCAGGGCTGGGAGAGGGATCCTCTGGGGCAGGGCTGGGAGAGTGATCCTCTGGGGCAGGGCTGGGAGAGGGATCCTCTGGGGCAGGCTGGTAGAGGGATCCACTGGGGCAGGCTGGTAGAGGGATCCTCTGGGGCAGACTGGGAGAGGGATCCTCTGGGGCAGGCTGGGAGAGGGATCCTCTGGGGCAGGGCTGGGAGAGGGATCCTCTGGGGCAGGCTGCTAGAGGGATCCTCTGGGGCAGGCTGCTAGAGGGATCCTCTGGGGCAGGCTGGGAGAGGGATCCTCTGGGGCAGGCTGGGAGAGGGATCCTCTGGTGGAGGCTGGGAGAGGGATCCTCTGGGGCAGGCTGGGAGAGGGATCCTCTGGGGCAGGCTGGGAGAGGGATCCTCTGGGGCAGGCTCACTGTTTGGCAGTCGGAGAGCAGTGCCGTGCCTGATTCAGGGACACTCGCGCGTTGGGGTGAGCGTGGTGTATTTGTCCCATCGCGCCTGATGAGAAGGGGGCGCAGTTCTCCTGCCTCCGGAGGCTCGCAGAGGGTTGGCCATTGACGTCATTGGGAGCGGTGCTCCGACGGGAGATCGTGCTGCTGCTGGGACGCGCGCGAGCCCGTAGTGACGTCATGCACACACGTTTTTTGGCGCAGTGTTTGATTAAAGAAAGCTTCATTACACAGTATATAAGGGGGTCCCCAGTACACAGTATATAAGGGGGTCCCCAGTACACAAGGGGGTCCCCAGTACACAGTATATAAGGGGGTCCCCAGTACACAAGGGGGTCCCCAGTACACAGTATATAAGGGGGTCCCCAGTACACAAGGGGGTCCCCAGTACACAGTATATAAGGGGGTCCCCAGTACACAAGGGGGTCTCCAGTACACAGTATATAAGGGGGTCCCCAGTACACAGTATATAAGGGGGTCCCCAGTACACAGTATATAAGGGGTCCCCAGTACACAAGGGGGTCCCCAGTACACAGTATATAAGGGGGTCCCCAGTACACAAGGGGGTCCCCAGTACACAGTATATAAGGGGGTCCCCAGTACACAGTATATAAGGGGGTCCCCAGTACACAAGGGGGTCCCCAGTACACAGTATATAAGGGGGTCCCCAGTACACAATATATAAGGGGGTCCCCAGTACACAGTATATAAGGGGGTCCCCAGTACATAAGGGGGTCCCCAGTACACAAGGGGGTCCCCAATACACAGTATATAAGGGAGTTCCCAGTACACAGTATATAAGGGGGTCCCCAGTACACAGTATATAAGGGGGTCCCCAGTACACAAGGGGGTCCCCAGTACACAAGGGGTCCCCAGTACACAAGGGGGTCCCCAGTACACAAGGGGGTCCCCAGTACACAGTACACAAGGGGGTCCCCAGTACACAAGGGGGTCCCCAGTACACAAGGGGGTCCCCAGTACACAAGGGGGTCCCCAGTACACAAGGGGTCCCCAGTACACAGTACACAAGGGGGTCCCCAGTACACAGTACACAAGGGGGTCCCCAGTACACAAGGGGGTCCCCAGTACACAAGGGGGTCCCCAGTACACAGTACCCTACTGGAGTGAAAGAGAATCCGGCGCTAATGCGAGCGGCAAAAATCCACACAACTTCCGGTTTGTAAGAGAACTTTATTCCAACAAAACGCACATGGAACCCAGGTTACACCTCTGCCTCCCCCCAACGCGTTCCACGCTTATCGAACAGCGCTTCGTCTTGAAGTGGCGGGAGGGGGGGGGGGCGGGGCGGGGGGCGGGGCACCTTGACTGGCAGCAGGCACCTCACTTCCAGCTCTCACTGCTGAGGCTCCGCTGTCACTAACCCCGCCCCCACCCTCACCCTCACCCTCACCCCCACCCCCACCCTCTGCAGCTAACCCCGCCCCCTTCCTCTGCAGCTAACCCCGCCCCCTTCCTCTGCAGCTAACCCCGCCCCCTTCCTCTGCAGCTAACCCCGCCCCCTTCCTCTGCAGCTAACCCCGCCCCCACCCCCTGCAGCTAACCCCGCCCCCACCCCCTGCAGCTAACCCCGCCCCCACCCCCTGCAGCTAACCCCGCCCCCTTCAGCTAACCCCGCCCCCTTCCTCTGCAGCTAACCCCGCCCCCTTCCTCTGCAGCTAACCCCGCCCCCACCCTCTGCAGCTAACCCCGCCCCCTTCCTCTGCAGCTAACCCCACCCCCACCCCCTGCAGCTAACCCTGCCCCCACCCCCTGCAGCTAACCCCGCCCCCACCCCCTGCAGCTAACCCCGCCCCCACCCCCTGCTGTCAGACCAGCCTCCGCTCTCCTCTCTGCCTGCATTCTGTGCTCCCTGCTGCCCCCCTGCTCTGATGGACAAATCCGGAACAGCCACAAAAAACACAAGGACATTTGAAAAAATGCGGGACAGCCAGGACAGCCATTAAAAAACCGGGAGTGTCCCGGCTAAACCGGGACACCTGGTCATCCTACCCGTCTCTCACCCCTTCACCCACACTCTCACCCCCTCACTCTCTCACCCACACGCTGGATATTTTATATACCCTATATATCTTAACTGCCCTATACCTACACCGAAATAACCTATACTGCTTTCTTCCAGATCTGACTCAAGCTTCACACGGGAGCCATCGAAATCCCCCCTAACCCAGAAGACAGGTAGGGAACACATCCCCTCCAATGTATAACATTGCGGAAATGAGGTACTTGGAGTTTTTTTTTTTTTTTTTTTTGCGGCCTACAAACTTAAACCTTGTTTATTTGGCCCGTGTCAGCCTTTGAGTTTGACATGCTTGACCTAGAGCATCAGATATTGATGTCAGAGCAGATTATTGGATCCACATATTTTGTGGTCTCTTTGGGAGCAGGGTGTGTACACTATGTATGGAGTAACAGTTAGTGGAGTGGTTCTGTGGTAAGTGGCACAGAGTTAATATGCGCACCGCGTCCTGCCAGAGACAATAACACGCAGAGAGCAGACCCCGTGGGTAGTAGTGACTCAGCTTATGGTAGCTGTATTCATGTGTAAACCACTCCTGTTTACGTAGGAGGAAACACTATTGGTGATCATTGCTTTGGATACTTAGCATGCAGGAACTGCTCCCACTGACACCAATACTAAAAACAGAGTATATCTGGATATGACTTGGATCCATTAGTATATGCACCTAGCTGAATGTGAGTAACCTCTCAGCCTCCGTGTTCTCCTCTTTATGCTCTGGTACCGTGACCACATAGGAGGTGAGAGGTAGCTAGACGTAGCATGGATACTTAAAGCGTTAGGTACACAAAAATGTGAAATAAATAAACAGGCGAGAGCTCAAGAAAACTGGTAAACAGATACTACTAGGCACCAGGGAGTGCGTTCTGACCCGACGTACGTTTCGTCGCTATGACAACCTCTTCAAACACTGTCAGCACTGGTTCGCTATTAGGTCTTTAGGACTTTAAAAGGTAGATCTGTAAGCCATGTTTTCTTTTACGTTTATTTTCATTAATTTTGATACAATAATAAAGATTTACATTTTTTAACAGTCGTTAATGTGTGCATTCCCAGACCTGCAAATAATATAATCTAATAGGTCTGTTGTGCACCATCAATAGGATCTTTTCTGTATGGGAAGTGTTTCTTTAAACATGACTCATTCCTTTCCTTTCCATAGAATGGTAGGATTAAAACCAGGGTTGGGACAGCTGGGTGTCAGGACTCCTGGGGAGAGGTAAAAGGCTGCTGTTCAGATCTGTGAGTAAGAGCATTGTACTGCCCAGAGTCTGAGGCTCCTACCCAGTGGGAGGTCTTGAGTTCCTTAGCACACCCTCCTCTGGCTTTTGTGGCACTAACTCACTCCGTGCTCTGGTTGCCCAGCAGCCCCTGTCAAGGATAGCCACCAAGGGCTATATATGAGGGGAGCTGCTGATTAGAGCAGTAGAGACTATCTGAGAGACATTCTGGGAAGGCATTTGGATCTTTACTGTGACCAGCTGGAGATACATGTCAGAGGCTGCTGTGTGATCTGCCCTCTGAGATCCTGGCCGAGAAGCAGACAGGGCAAGACTTCTTGAAGCACCTAGCGATGCTAGAGTCTCCTCCCCAGGCCCCAGTTGGTATTGTATCTTGTTTTGTGCATCTTTGTTTTGCCTGCTGGCTGCCAGAATAACGTCATTTTATTCAACAACTCTGTCCTATCTGGTGCTGGTGATCCTGGTGGTTACGGTGTAAAAGTTCTGGTCTCCCGTGACAGAGTTTTAAGAACTCGGGATGGAAATAGTCGAGTGCAGAATCAGGGTCGGGAATTAAGTCGATTCTGTGCCAAGGGCAGCTGGTAAGGTCATCCAGAAACTGCTGTGGGTTAAAGTTTTTAAATGTTCTAGTGAGGAGAACTTTAGTGCTTGATTAGGGCGGTTTAATTTTAATTACACAGTACACTATTGCATGGTCACTGAAAATGTCCGGAAGGTGCCAGAGGATTGGATTCTGCTGGGACTAGCGGATAGAACCCAGTCTAGCGAGGAATGGTTGTGCGATTGTATCAATGTATCTATCCGACTCCTGTGTCTAACGTCCCCTGCTACTGACACTACAACGTCACATCCCACTGTCCTCCGTGGATCCCTGCGCTGGTGGGACGGATTCAATGATGCGAAACAATCCACGATTGTAGGGGTGCACATGGTCAGATATGTGTTTGCCCCTCACAATTAGGAGCAGCCTGACCACAACTCATCTCTACACTGCGGCAAACTCACGTTAACGCGATAAAGGAAGGGGGGGGCAGATCCTTCCAAGGGTAGATAGTATAAAGGTAGTATAAGATAGTATTTTTATTCCCCCCCCGGCCCATTAACGGGCGTCAGAGGCCCCGGCCCCCGGCTCTGTTCCCGTGGAAACGGTCTGAATTATATTGTATTGTATGTTCTGGACACGTTTCTTTTTCTGTTGATCTGAACTACTGTCCTCGTGGGACACTCGCACACTCGCACACTCGCACACTCGCACACTCGCACACTCGCACACTCGCACACTCGCACACTCGCACACTCGCACACTCGCACACTCGCACACTCGCACACTCGCACACTCGCACACTCGCACACTCGCACACTCGCACACTCGCACACTCGCACACTCGCACACTCGCACACTCGCACACTCGCACACTCGCACACTCGCACACTCGCACACTCGCACACTCGCACACTCGCACACTCGCACACTCGCACACTCGCACACTCGCACACTCGCACACTCGCACACTCGCACACTCGCACACTCGCACACTCGCACACTCGCACACTCGCACACTCGCACACTCGCACGTTTTGAAGAGTAACTGCATTTTCCGCTACAATGACAGGCGAGGGGACGCCCCCTTTTTTGTCATTGGCAAATTGAGGTTATAATTGTGACGTATTGAGGGGAGATTAGTAATTTCAGGGCCCTGTACGGAGATACTGTACGGGGGTCAGCGGGAGATACGGGGGTCAGCGGGAGATACGGGGGCCAGCGGGCGATACGGGGGCCAGCGGGCGATACGGGGGCCAGCGGGCGATACGGGGGCCAGCGGGCGATACGGGGGCCAGCGGGCGATACGGGGGTCAGCGGGCGATACGGGGGTCAGCGGGCGATACGAGGGTCAGCGGGCGATACGGGGGTCAGCGGGAGATACGGGGGTCAGCGGGAGATACGGGGGTCAGCGGGAGATACGGGGGTCAGCGGGAGATACGGGGGTCAGCGGGAGATACGGGGGTCAGCGGGAGATCTGTATTAACGCTCATCACATACACAAGTCACGTGTGTGTATATACAGTACATGGATACAGCTGTCACGGACATGTCACGCACACGCCTGTTCCACTTCCTGCAGGGACTGAACAGGCAGACCATGCAAAGTCACATGGGAGAGCGCTCAGCCCTGTAACACCGTCTGCAGAGATCACGCGCTTTATCATCAGCTCGTTATTAACAGATTTATTTCCAAAAACAAAATAAAACCCGCAGAGCCGAGGCCGTGACAGTAACAGAACAAGCTGCCCGGCCCACAATAAAGCAACGACAGTACAGAACCACACGCAATAATAATAATACGCAATAATAATAATACGCAATAATAATAATACTCAATAATAATAATACTCAATAATAATAATACTCAATAATAATAATACTCAATAATAATAATACGCAATAATAATAATACGCAATAATACTCAATAATAATAATACTCAATAATACTGAATAATAATAATACTCAATAATAATAATACTCAACTCAACAGGAGAGCGAGGGAAGCATGGGGAAAATGACAATGCCGGATTCTGAGGGGGGCGGAACGCGGCATGGGGGAGGTGGCGAGACAGGGGGGGCGGGGGAGGCGGTGAGACGGGGGGGGGGGCGGGGGAGGCGGTGAGACGGGGAGACGGGGGGGCGGGGGAGGCGGTGAGACGGGGGGCGGGGGAGGCGGTGAGATGGGGGGGCGGGGGAGGTGGCGAGACAGGATGGGCGGGGGAGGTGGTGAGACGGGGGGGCGGGGGAGGTGGTGAGACAGGGGGGGGCGGGGGAGGTGGTGAGACGGGGGGCGGGGGAGGTGGTGAGACGGGGGGGGGGGCGCGGGGGAGGTGGCGAGACAGGGGGGGAGGGGATGACATTATCCCCTAAGAATTAATAGGCTCCAGGATCCAGCAGCAGAAAGTGGAGATCTGACCACGCCAGCGACGACGCACATAGCGAGGGCCAGGGAGGAGGCACAGAGGAGCCAGAGGAAGACGGGGGCCAGGGGGTGGAGAGCAACCAATCCTGCAGGGGGAGAGAGGCGTGAGAGAGGGAGACCGGCAGTGGCGTAGCAAGACATGCGTGGGCCCCCGGGCAAAACAAATTCAGGGCCCCATTAATAGCTATCATATATCATCAGAGCGTGGGCTATAGCAACGCCGCTGGACACTGGAGAGGCGAGGAGGTGACGGGGGGGGGGGGGGGGAGAGAAGGAAAGGAGGAGGAGGTGACGGGGGGAGAGAGAAGGAAAGGAGGAGGAGGTGACGGGGGGAGAGAGAAGGAAAGGAGGAGGAGGTGACGGGGGGGGGGGAGAAGGAAAGGAGGATGAGGCGACGGGGGGGAGAGAAGGAAAGGAGGATGAGGCGACGGGGGGAGAGAAGGAGAGGAGGAGGTGGTGACGGGGGGGGAGAGAAGGAAAGGAGGAGGCGAGGGGGGAGAAGGAAACGAGGAGGTGACGGGGGGAGAGAGAGAAGGAAAGGAGGAGGAGGCGACGGGGGGGAGAGAAGGAAAGGAGGAGGTGGTGATGGGGGAGAGAAGGAAAGGAGGAGGAGGTGACGGGGAGAAGAGGAAAGGAGGAGGCGACGGGGGGAGAGGAGGAAAGGAGGAGGCGACAGGGGGGAGAGGAGGAAAGGAGGAGGAGGTGACGGGGGAGAGGAGGAAAGGAGGTGTGAAGATTGAGATAATGTGTGTGGCTATCATCACCTCCATTTTGGCCTAAACCGCCATTTTCTGAGTGTTTGCTTATATGAATGTTTATTTGTTTCATTCGTGAATGAATGAACTGTGAATGTTTGATTCTGCAGAGTATCGCTTCTGGGTGTAACCCACCCTTGTGTAATTCCTACAAGACATGTAATAAATTGAAATAGCATTCGTAAGCGATTTCTCCTGCATTAGATATTTCTGCTGACCGTAGGATCTGTTATCTGACAACTACAGTACACACACAGGGCTGGACAGAGTAACTCCCTTATGTCACAAGGTTAAGAGGCCCACATTATGGTAAATTATCGATAAGAATATAACGTTTGCAGCATATTTATGTATCAACCAATATGTATTTTTTGTATGTCATCATATTAGCATTTATCTCTAAGCCAGCCCCCTTAAGGGGTGTATTACTCATTTTGAAATGTATAAAAATGTGATCCAAGCAATATGTCGGCAGAGGCCTGAGTTCCTTGTTGGAATTCTTTTCTCAATTGTGCCATGGTGCTGATAAACTCACCTGTTACTTTGAACCCTTGACTCATTGATTTTATTTCTACGCTTTAACAGAGGCAGCGGGGGGGAGAGAAGGAAAGGAGGCGAGGGGGGGGGGAAGTAAAGGAGGAGGCGCCGGAGGGGAGAGAAGGAAAGGAGGCGGCGAGGGGGGAGAAGGAAAGGAGGCGGCGACGGAGGGGGGAGAAGGAAAGGAGGCGGCGAGGGGGGAGAAGGAAAGGAGGTGAGGGGGGTGTAAAGGCCCCCGCAGATCCCTGCGCTGTGATTGGCTGTCTTTACCCGAGTGTCCCTGCTCCTGCTGGAATATGAGAGGGCCGTAGGAACTGACCAAGTGCAGAGAGACGTCCAGGGGAGAGCGCCGGGCTCCTGACAAAGAGAGAGAGCGCTAAGGGACCAGGACACAAGCTTCAGCAGAGACATGTCAGGAAAAGAGACAGCTACTTACTGTTTGTGAGAGCGCCACATTCAGGGAGACAGGTCTCAGAGACAGACGGGAGGCAGATCGAGACACTGCAGAAAAAATACACCTGGGGGGAGAGAGAGGAGAGCGCGAGAAGAGCGCGCGAGGGGGGGGAGAGAGAGAGGAGAGGGCGAGGAGAGCGCGAGGGGGGGGAGAGAGAGAGGAGAGCGCGAGGGGGGGGAGAGAGAGAGGAGAGCGCGAGGGGGGGGGGGAGAGAGAGAGAGAAGAGAGCGCAGGGGGGGGAGAGAGAGAGAGAAGAGAGCGCGAGGGGGGGGGGGAGAGAGAGAGAGAGAAGAGAGCGCGAGGGGGGGGAGAGAGAGAGAGAAGAGAGCGCGAGGGGGGGGAGAGAGAGAGAGAAGAGAGCGCGAGGGGGGGAGAGAGAGAGAAGAGAGCGCGAGGGGGGGGGGAGAGAGAGAGAGAGAAGAGAGCGCAGGGGGGGGAGATAGAGAGAGAAGAGAGCGCGAGGGGGGGGAGAGAGAGAGAGAAGAGAGCGCGAGGGGGGGAGAGAGAGAGAAGAGAGCGCGAGGGGGGGGAGAGAGAGAGAAGAGAGCGCAAGGGGGGGGAGAGAAGAGAGCGCGAGGGGGCAGGCGTAGAGGAGGAAGGAGAGGGAGAGTGAGGGGAGAAGAGAGGAGAGGGAGGGAGAGGGGGAAATAGGAGAGGATAAATGAGGATGATGTAATTAGCCCCGGTGTTTGTATGGGACACTGGTCCTGTTGCCCCAGGGGCAGTGATTGGTCAAAAGACTCACCTGCGATCTGATTGGCTGCCCCAGGAACGAGAAGGCGGAGACAGCAAATCGTTGGCGACTCGTGGGGGTGGGGAGGGGCAATAGCCGGGTCACGGGGTCATCGCCAGCGAATGGGCACCTGCAAAGAACATAACGCAGAGGAAATTCAGGCCTGGTTCTGACCCGCAGTGTAACTATCAGAGGAAGCTCGGGCCGGTTCTGATCCGTATCCTGCAGTGTAACTATCAGAGGAAATTCAGGCCTGGTTCTGACCCGCAGTGTAACTATCAGAGGAAGCTCGGGCCGGTTCTGATCCTTATCCTGCAGTGTAACTATCAGAGGAATCTCGGGCCGGTTCTGATCCGCAGTGTAACTATCAGAGGAAGCTCGGGCCGGTTCTGATCCGTATCCTGCAGTGTAACTATCAGAGGAAGCTCGGGCCGGTTCTGACCCGCAGTGTAACTATCAGAGGAAGCTCAGGCCGGTTCTGACCTGCAGTGTAACTATCAGAGGAAGCTCGGGCCGGGTTCTGACCTGCAGTGTAACCATCAGAGGAAGCTTGGGCTGGTTCTGATCCGTATCCTGCACTATCATGGAACAAGGATCACATTTCTGCCTGACCCCCCTTCTGCTTGTCAGCTCCTTAAGTTCAGCTGCAGGCATTTGTTCCACACACACACTGTGCCTGTGTGATGTATCAATATGTTGCCCTTTCTGCCTGTGAGCAGGCAGCCAGTGAGTTGCTACAGCAACCTCTGAGATTCTTCTCAGAATGGGCTATTCTGCCCTCCCCTCTTGTTTGTCTCCAGATAGTCTGTCCCAAGACTATTCCTGCTACCCACATCCCCCTCACTTCCTTTTCCACCTAAGATCACAGTGAGTACAGACCTGTCTGCATCCACCCCTGGTAAGGCCTTTCTGTCTTACCGTAGTCTAACCTCATAGAAGCATCCCACATAGAGAAGCACTCTCTGCCTACACTACACCTACATGTTCCTGTGTTTTCTAATCCTGCAATAAAGTTAAGAAAGACATTAAGGACTTGTCATGCTTTGGAAGAGGGAAGACATGAGTTAAAGCTAACTGAAGCTATTCATACCGCAAAACGTGACCCTAGCTTCAGGATAGTAAGAGAGAGACCGTGTACTAGAGGTCTACGCTGAAGCTATCACTCACAGCCTTCATGCTACAAAAGTGCAGCATTATACAGCTATACAGCAAACAGCTACAGCTTTCTGCAAAAAACAAACAGCAAGCAGGCTTACACTGGACACAGCCAGCAAACAACCCTACACCTAAGGCAGCAGCTTTGCAGACTGACAGTGCACTTTACACACAGAGCCTTGATCGCCTTCTCTGTCTTTTTTAGTCCACCCTCTGCACAGCTCCATAGTGTGGAGCCACCATCTCACCTACCCCTGTGCACGTCCCCACGGCTAGCGCCATCAAGGGCCACGCTACCGGACACCCGCTAGGACACGGGTCAGAGCCACCAGACACCTGTGAGTACAGCTACCCCTACGCTGCACGCTGCAGGACACCGCTCGGCATCATCTGAGTAAGGCGCCCATCGCTGACACAGGTAAAAGACCGCACGCCACACACACTGGCTAAAGGCCTACACACACCTACAGCATGGCAGAACTCAGAGCCTCACCAGATATCACACAGGAGAGTGATCACTCTGACACAGAGACCGCCGCGCAACTGCAACAGGCGCAGGCAGACCCAAGGCCCAAACGGACAGTCACACTGACACAAAAGGCCCGCGAAAAATATGAGACTGACATTGAAGCGCACCGCGCTAAATTAGAGTTGGCCTGGGAAACAACGACACTGGGAATGCGCAATGTTACTAGTGTTGGCAACTATGCGCAACAGCTCGAGCAGGCAATAACGCAATTAAGGACTGATCACTCGCGTTATCAAGAGCTGTCGGAGGCATACATTACTTACCTGACCAGGGCCAACACCGGTGAAAGCCTGCAAGAAAGAGACTTACAGAGTAACATTGACCTGGCACGAGACAGCCGCGTGCGAACCTCTATCACGGAGGCTGAGAGTAGGAGAAAGGACCTTTTGCTGGAAACCGCATCACAGCGCTCCAGCACATCCAGACACTCATCAAGGTCAGCAAGATCAGCGCAATCTCACGCGTCAAGCGCAAACGCCACCAAGGCACGAGCCACCGCAGAGGCCGCACGTGCCAGGGCCGCATTAGCTTGGAAAGAGGCAGTCATGAAACTAGAAAGGGCCCGCTTAGAAGAGGAGGAGCAGACAGCTGCTGCCACCGCCGCTGCAGCCACTGCACGGAAAAAGACAGAGGTGGACGTTAACCTAGAGGCCCTAAATCAAGAGAAGGAAGACGCCACCGCCATAGCCCAAGCTGAAGTCCTAGAAGCAGCCGCAAGACAGGATGGCAGGGAGCAACCGTACAGACGGATCGCCTCAGAGGATCCAATCCAACGCACTGAAGACTACGTAAGGAGCCTCTTCAGTGTAAACACCAGCGCGCCATCTCAACACGGATGGAGTGACTCCACAGACACCGAAGACTTGCTAGGTGCACGAGGAGAAGATGCTGCTCCGTCAATGGCACATGCTGCCTGGGATGGCCACAGCCACGACAGTGATCCACACGCCAGCGCACACACGGATGCACCACAACAGGCTCGCAATCCAGGTACACCCACACGGGAGAACACAGCCCCTCACACTGACCAGCAGCCACCACGTGTCCACGCCAAGGAAGAGGCGACCGCACGGACCCTCCCAGCAACTACCTCAGAACGTGACCAACACGCTGATGCCTCAGGCCTGACAGACATAGCCAAGTACATGATCCGGCGTGACCTGGTGCAAACAGGACTCATCAGCTTCGACGACCGCCCTGAGAACTACCGGACGTGGAAGTTCACGTTCAAAGACGCAATCAACAGCTTGGGCTTCTCAGCAAGGGAGGAACTCAACCTGCTATTCAAGTTCCTGGGGAACGAATCCAGGGAGCACGCGAAGAGACTTCGGGCGGCAAACGCGAACCAACCCCAAGTAGGTCTTGACCTAGTGTGGGAAAGGCTAGAAGAGTCCTACGGCAGCCCTGAAGTGGTCGAGGATTCGCTCTTCAAAAGAGTCGACAGCTTTCCCAAGATCACAACTAAGGACTACTCAAAGTTACGAGAGCTCGGAGACCTGCTGCAAGAGCTGGAGTTTGCAAGGAAAGACCATTCCTTAACAGGTCTCAACGTCTTGGACTCAGCTCGTGGAGTGAGACCCATCTTGGAGAAGCTACCCTACAACCTCCAAGAAAGATGGATTTCACGAGGCTCCAAATACAAAAGGGAGAAGCAAGTCGCCTACCCCCCATTCTCAGTTTTCTTGAGCTTCATTCGCGAAGCAGCAAAGACGAGGAACGACCCAGCTTCATCTTAGGGGCGCACACCACATCCAGTTCCAGCCACCCGAGGAACGAAAGGTCAGCAGCGAGATACAAGGACACCAGAACACCCATCTCTGTCCACAGGACGGACGTGCCCCCTACGACCCACGCGAGTCCCGGCCAGGCGGCAGACAAGGACAACAAACCAAGGGACCTTAAAAAAGAATGCCCTAGCGCTTCTCCCAGGCCGCTCCCCTCCACCCCTACCCCCCCCCCTCCCCTCCCCCCTCTTTTTCCTTGTCCTTAGATGTAGTCAGTCTGTCTGTGTCCTGTCCTGTGGTCCCCCCAATGTTCGTCCGTTACTTGTAAAGTATTCCTGTAAGTTAGGTGTATACCTGATACAATTGACAACATCCTGTTTTCTTTGATGTGTATGCACAAAAAACTAATAAAAACAAAGTGGAAAAAAAAAAAAAAGAATGCCCTATACACAAAAGACCGCATCCGCTTAACAAGTGTATCGGATTCAGGATGAAACCCATAGAGGAGCAAAAGAACTTACTCGGAATGGGGAGTGTAGACGGACGTTCACAGAGGTACACAATTGGAGACTTTATAAGGTGAAATTATAATAGGCTTTATTGTGCCTTTTCCTTTTCATCAGGAAATCATCCAAACACAGGTGGGGGAACAAAGCTTCTATTCACTTGGGAGTATCTCTAGTGAAAATACCATGCAATTAATTCACAACTCCATAAGTCAAGCATGTCTCGCAGCCCCAAAACATATAGCATGAAATAAGCAGATATAAGCAGTCTCTTAATTATGAAAGTCTTATCTGTTTCTTGCTGTAGAGTAAGCTTCTCTGCTCTCCTGGAACCGCACCCGTGCGTGCACAGAAAATATCAGCATCCAGGTTTAGAAGTCTTATTTGGTGTCTTGCAATCAGCTATGCTGGGCAGAGCTCAAGACCGGTCAGCTTCAGAGATGTGTGTTCTCTTGGTCAGACTCTCCTGAGAGTCTCAAGAACACTCCTCTGTCTCTCCAAAGGTCAGCTCTCAGTCAGAGCTAAGGAGTCACTTCCTGTCTCAACAGACAGGCTTTTGTAAGCAATCAGGCAGGTGGTGTTTATTAATTGACTACCAGCAGTTAACCACCACACTGCCAGATTAAAGGCACATTACTTGAACAGGGATTACTCCCCTGTTACATACCTCCTTGTGGGAAGCTCGGGCTTGCCACGGCCAAAGCCCATCCTTCCACTCTCATTCTAGATATCTCTGTGACTTGAATGAGAGTGGATGGAGGAAGAGAACCCTCAGTCCTGTTGGGATTGGAGCCCTTTCTCCAGTTTATTCGTGTCTCCTCCTGAAGGCGTTTGAGATCAGCACTCGTCAGTCACTCGAGGAGGACTTTCTCCAAGTATAGTCTTTTTTCTACGTGCGCGGTCATGAGACTTCCCTCGCGTCGGGTGCTCGTCTTATTGTAGGCATACTGTATGGCAGCAATTGCAGAGCGTTTAAAAAACGCCCTTTTCCCACTCAATGGGGTTGCTAGTTCAGCCCCTTTTAGATTAAGTTGCAATTCCACACCCACTTCCAGAGAATGTCCCATCTTTTCAGCTTCATCAGCTAAGGATTCTTCTGGTTTTAATTCAGCACGTGTACCTTTTGTTTCCTGCTGGGTGGCTGAAGGTTTTGCTAGTGCTTGTTTAGGTGGTTCAAATTTTGCAACCTTGTCTTTCAGATGAGCGGTATTCCCAGCTCTCACTGTACCCTTGTCTTCATGGGTTTTTGAGGCTGTGGGATACTGATGCTTAGTCAGGGTCAATACTTGTCCTTGTAGGACTGTAATCTTATCTGCGAGAGATCCCTGTTTTTTGAGTGCGTCTTGCAAGTCTCTTCTCAGGGAATTTATCTGCATGCTTTGCTTTCTCTGAGCTTGCCTCCACATTTTTTTTGCATTGTGGAGCACTATGAACTTCTTTGCTTGGGCCGCAGTTACTTGTTTCAGTTTCTGGACCATCTTGTGCTCCCTTTTGTGCCTGGTCACCTGGCTTCTAAGCTTGGCTTTTAGCATTGCTTTGGTGATGCTCAGGGTAGCCTTCAGTTTCTCATGCTGCTTTGCGGGGACATACTGGGTCATCAGACGTTCCTGCAGCACTTGAATTTCTTTAGCAGCCTGCAGTTTTTCTTCCTTTAGTGTTTGCTGCTTCTCCTCAGCATACTGGAGGTGTGTACGCAGACCTTGCAGTTGGTTCTGCAGTCGGTGCTCTGCGTCAAACTTTTCCTTGACCTTCTGTCAACTGAAATTTTTTTTCTTTCAGTTTTAAGTTTTCTCTTTTTAATCTTGAATTTTCTCCTTTTCCAGTCTCTGTATTCTTCAGGGCCTCTTTGCAGTCCTCCTTCCATTTACGCACATCTGCTTTGAGAATGACTCTCTCCTGGCGTGAGACTTCCTTCTCTAGGTTGAGGGTCTGAAGCTCCTTCTGAGAGACTTTGAGAACTGTATCACGATTACCAATAGTTTCTTTAGCAATGTCCAGCTCCTCAGTGAGACTGTGTAGTTCCTTTCTGGAAACTTCCAGGTCTGTGCGGCAGCTGTTGGTCTCATGATGTGAGGCATCAAGCTCTATACGAAGAGTGTGAACCTCTTGCTGGAAGACTGTCATCTGCTTCAGTGCCTCCTCATACTTCCGCTTTAGCGTAGCCACCATTTTATCCGATTGGCTCTGCTTTTCATCCATGGCGGAAATAGTAGCCTTTGCAGTATCTAGTCAGTCTTGAGATCCTCCAATTCGGTCTTGGCCGCAGAGTAAATTGCGAGCACAGTCTTCTGTAGCTCAGCATTATTTTTTCTCTCCCTTCCCAATTCTTCACAGAGCATATCACAGTCATGCCTGGCAATTTTCAGGGCATCTTCAGGGCTGATCAAGGGATCATCACTCACTGGTTCCGACTCCGCTTCCCTGGGATGACTGGTTGAGGGTTCCTCACTGTTGGCACCGGACAGACACTTCTTTGGGGTACACAACTTCTGCCTTGGGTTAACAGCGGGACGAATTCTCCATTTTCTCTAGACTGCAGGGCAACTCTGCCCCCCTTTTCCTCCACAGAATCTGCGGACGTGTCTGTTACTTCCACGGTAAGTGAACAACCGCTTTTCTTTTTCTTCCTTTTTGATTTGGATGACACCGTCCCTTCAGGGATATTGGGGTCTCCATCTTCATTTGAAATTTTAGCGGCTTCATTATATACGCCAGGCTTTTCTTGCAGTTGCTTTAGCTGACAGAAATATTGGGTGATCTGCTGCTCCCGCTCTGTCTCCTGCTGATCATATTCGTCAAAGGGAGCGGTCTTTTCTGTTCGTGCCGAGTTCAGGCACCCCCACCATTCTTTGGGTGTTTTGTGGGTGTGACTCGGTTCGGGTTCCCCGTAAGAGATATCTTCCTCTTTATTGGACTGGAAGGGCCACCCTTCTGTGGGGTAGGGTTCATTACAGGAACGCTGCATCTTGTCCTCCATTTTTAGGCTATCAGGTGTAATTTTCTTCCTGACCTCAGGAGGCGCTATTGCAGCTGTTGCCACTGTATTTGCTAGGACCCCCAATTGTGGTAGTCCTACAGATGGGCATATTTTACTTGTAGAGGTCGTAGCTCTCACAGGCATCTCTGTAGACTTTCTTTCTTGGGAATTTTTTTTTTTTTTTCAATATCAGCAGTACTGTGCATGCATTTTCTCTTATCAGGTATACAAGATGTGCAGTTGCTAGGTAAAAAAAAAGTCTATTTGCTCTACACCATTTACTTGCTAGGTGCAATCTCTCCGCTTCAGCAACAGAATTTGGTTTTCTGCCTGAGTTCAGTAATTTTCAGTCTCATCTTTGGGTATTATGGCATTCACACTTCACACTTTGGGTGTCCGTTTTTGCTCCCAAGATATATATAGGCAGACTTTTTTACTTGCAGAAAAAAAAACATTCTTTCATTCCCGGCAGGGTGACTCAACACTCAGCATTTGTTTGCTAAAAATTCCCCTGCTTCAGCACAGTCTTGTATCAATTTTCACACTTTTCTGCATATACTCCATTCACAGCTGGTAGCCCTATGCAGTGTGGCAACCTTTATTTGCAAAATCAGTACCACACGTGGGTCACATCTGTATTCACTGCTTCAGCGAAACTTTTGAAAACAACAAACACCTATCCCTTTTTAAGGGCTGACTCACTTATTGAACCCTGACTATGGCTGGAAGGCAAAACCCCTATTTCAATGACCATATTACACTTTGTGATAGGCAAAATAAGGTTTAGCTACTTCAGCAGTCTTTCTCCTCTAGGGATTGGGGCAAAGAGTCCATCGGTGGTTTTGTAAGTTTCAGTGCAGTTTGGTTTCAGTGGTGTGTCCCTTTAACTCTGATCTCTGCTGCATGAGGTTTTTTTTTTCTAAGTTGCTTGTAGGCAAAAAGCATAAAAAAAAATTCACAGAACAAATCTCCGGTCCTTTTTAACTACAAAGACACCTCTTGTCCCACCTCGGACACCATATGTAGACGGACGTTCACAGAGGTACACAATTGGAGACTTTATAAGGTGAAATTATAATAGGCTTTATTGTGTCTTTTCCTTTTCATCAGGAAATCATCCAAACACAGGGGGGGGAACAAAGCTTCTATTCACTTGGGAGTATCTCTAGTGAAAATACCATGCAATTAATTCACAACTCCATAAGTCAAGCATGTCTCGCAGCCCCAAAACATATAGCATAAAATAAGCAGATATAAGCAGTCTCTTAATTATGAAAGTCTTATCTGTTTCTTGCTGTAGAGTAAGCTTCTCTGCTCTCCTGGAACCGCACCCGTGTGTGGACAGAAAATATCAGCATCCAGGTTTAGAAGACTTATTTGGTGTCTTGCAATCAGCTATGCTGGGCAGAGCTCAAGACCGGTCAGCTCCAGAGATGTGTGTTCTCTTGGTCAGACTCTCCTGGGAGTCTCAAGAACACTCCTCTGTCTCTCCAAAGGTCAGCTCTCAGTCAGAGCTAAGGAGTCACTTCCGGTCTCAACAGACAGGCTTTTGTAAGCAATCAGGCAGGTGGTGTTTATTAATTGACTACCAGCAGTTAACCACCACACTTCCAGATTAAAGGCACATTACTTGAACAGGGATTACTCCCCTGTTAAGGGAGCTTGTTTCAAATGTTGTGCTTCCACAACTCATTTATTCAAGGACTGCAAAGAAGCTATGAAATGCACAGAGTGCGATAGCGACAGGCACATAGCCGCTTTACACCCGGAAGCTATGAAGCCCAAATCAAGCAAAGCCCCTAACCCTACGACAAAGCAGGGCGGGGAGGTAGAAGTGGGAGATACACCCCCCACGACGTCGGTAGCGTCCAAATGCACAGAGGTATGTGGAGAAGGAAACGACGGTAGATCTTGCTCTAAAATATGTCTGGTAGCAGTGCACCCAGAGGGACAACCCCAAAGAGCTAAAAGGATGTATGCTATCATCGACGACCAGAGCAACTGATCGCTGGTCAGGTCAGAATTCTTCGACATGTTTAACATACAAGACAGCGCCTCTCCTTACACTCTCAGAACGTGCGCAGGGCGAATGGAGACTACAGGGAGAAGAGTGAATGGCTACACCATATGCTCAATAGACGGCAAAGTGAGCATGCCCCTTCCCACACTCATCGAGTGCAATCACATGGCGGAAGATAGGACTGAGATCCCCACGCCAGACGTGGCGCGACACCACCCCCATCTAAAAGCTATTGCTGATCGATCCCACCACTAGCCGAAGGCGCCCAGATCATGCTGCTACTTGGCAGGGACATCATGAGGGCACACAAGATCCACGAACAGCGAAACGGGGACCACAACGGCCCAAGCGCTCAAAGGCTCGATCTAGGATGGGTGGTAGTGGGAGAAGTATGCATAGACAGGATACGAGGACCCGACAACGTAGACGCCCTACGAACAAACTTGTTGGAGAACAGTCGTACATCCCACTTCAAACCCTGTCCGAACCACTTCCAGGTCCACGAGAAGCTCGAGACCAAAAGGAACTATGGAGACGCGCTTGTGGCAGGAAAATACCCCAATGATCTAGGGAGTACAGTGTTCCAGACAACAA
>NW_027457056.1:55000-56310 GCF_040206685.1 Ascaphus truei
CGTACTTCTGGCGATGGACACATACACACACGTACCTCTGGCGATGGACACACACACACACACGTACCTCTGGCGATGGGACACACACACACACCACACACACGTACCTCTGGCGATGGACACACACACACACGTACCTCTGGCGATGGACACACACACACACACACACACGTACCTCTGGCGATGGACACACACACACGTACCTCTGGCGATGGACACACACACACACGTACCTCTGGCGATGGACACACACACACACGTACCTCTGGCGATGGACACACACACACACGTACCTCTGGCGCTGGACACACACACACACACACACACACGTACTTCTGGCGATGGACACCACACACACGTACCTCTGGCGATGGACACACACACACACACGTACCTCTGGCGATGGGGACACACACACACACGTACCTCTGGCGATGGACACACACACACACACGTACCTCTGCCGATGGACACACACACACACACACGTACCTCTGGCGATGGACACACACACGTACCTCTGGCGATGGACACACACACACACACGTACCTCTGGCGATGGACACACATACACGTACCTCTGGCGATGGACACACACACACACACGTACCTCTGGCGCTGGACACACACACACACACACGTACCTCTGGCGATGGAGACACACACACGTACCTCTGGCGATGGATACACACACGTACCTCTGGCGATGGACACACACACACACACGTACCTCTGGCGATGGACACACACACAAACGTACCTCTGGCGATGGAGACACACACACGTACCTCTGGCGATGGACACACACACGTACCTCTGGCGATGGACACACACACACACGTACCTCTGGCGCTGGACACACACACACACACACACGTACTCTGGCGATGGACACACACACGTACTCTGGCGATGGACACACACACACACACACGTACCTCTGGCGATGGACACACACACACACCACACACGTACCTCTGGCGATGGACACACACACACGTACCTCTGGCGATGGACACACACACACACACACACACGTACCTCTGGCGATGGACACACACACACGTACCTCTGGCGATGGACACACACACTCGTACCTCTGGCGATGGACTCACACACACACGTACCTCTGGCGCTGGACACACACACACACGTACCTCTGGCGATGGACACACTCACACACACACGTACTTCTGGCGATGGACACACACACACACACGTACCTCTGGCGATGGACACACACACACACATCGTACCTCTGGCGATGGACACACACACACGTACCTCTGGCGATGGGACACATCACACAC
>NW_027457056.1:56510-106056 GCF_040206685.1 Ascaphus truei
TACACACGTACCTCTGGCGATGGACACACACACACACGTACCTCTGGCGCTGGACACACACACACACACACACACGTACTTCTGGCGATGGACACACACACGTACTTCTGGCGATGGACACACACACACACACACGTACCTCTGGCGATGGGGACACACACACACACACACACACACGTACCTCTGGCGATGGACACACACACACGTACCTCTGGCGATGGACACACACACACACACACACACGTACCTCTGGACACACACACACGTACCTCTGGCGATGGACACACACACGTACCTCTGGCGCTGGACACACACACACGTACCTCTGGCGCTGGACACACACACACACGTACTTCTGGCGATGGACACACACACACACACACGTACTTCTGGCGATGGACACACACACACACGTACCTCTGGCGATGGACACACACACACACATGTACTTCTGGCGATGGACACACACACACACACACACGTTACCTCTGGCGATGGGGACACACACACACACCCACACACACACACACGTACCTCTGGCGATGGACACACACACACACACGTACCTCTGGCGATGGACACACACACACACACACGTACCTCTGGCGATGGACACACACACACACACACGTACCTCTGGCGATGGACACACACACACACGTACCTCTGGCGATGGACACACACACACGTACCTCTGGCGATGGACACACACACACACACACACACACACACACGTACCTCTGGCGATGGACAATGCCAGTCGGATCTCCCGGCCGTCTGCCACGGAGACTGGGGGAGCCGGAGACACCACATGAGACAGCAGGGATAGGGAGAGAGTGCTGGGGTAGGAACACTGAGACAGCACCCTGAGAAAGAGACAGCATCGTGAGAGAGCAGAGAGACTGCTGAGGGCATAAGGACTAAGACAGCAGAGAGACACTTACGTGACAGACGTGTCCCGAGTAATAGAGCCTCCTGGGGAGAACAGAACATCTTGCACAGCAGTGAGAGACAGCTCGTAAACCAGGTGGTCTCGCAGAAACTGAGAGAGAGTATCAGACATCGGGGGGGGGGGCAGAGAGGACAGGGGAGAGAAGAAGAGCGGGGAGAGAAGAAGAAGAGCGGGGAGAGAAGAAGAAGAGCGGGGAGAGAAGAAGAAGAGCGGGGAGAGAAGAAGAAGAGCGGGGAGAGAAGAAGAAGAGCGGGGAGAGAAGAAGAAGAGCGGGGAGAGAAGAAGAAGAGCGGGGAGAGAAGAAGAAGAGCGGGGAGAGAAGAAGAAGAGCGGGGAGAGAAGAAGAAGAGCGGGGAGAGAAGAAGAAGAGCGGGGAGAGAAGAAGAAGAGCGGGGAGAGAAGAAGAAGAGCGGGGAGAGAAGAAGAAGAGCGGGGAGAGAAGAAGAAGAGCGGGGAGAGAAGAAGAAGAGCGGGGAGAGAAGAAGAAGAGCGGGGAGAGAAGAAGAAGAGCGGGGAGAGAAGAAGAAGAGCGGGGAGAGAAGAAGAAGAGCGGGGAGAGAAGAAGAAGAGCGGGGAGAGAAGAAGAAGAGCGGGGAGAGAAGAAGAAGAGCGGGGAGAGAAGAAGAAGAGCGGGGAGAGAAGAAGAAGAGCGGGGAGAGAAGAAGAAGAGCGGGGAGAGAAGAAGAAGAGCGGGGAGAGAAGAAGAAGAGCGGGGAGAGAAGAAGAAGAGCGGGGGAGAGAAGAAGAAGAGCGGGGGAGAGAAGAAGAAGAGCGGGGAGAGAAGAAGAAGAGCGGGGAGAGAAGAAGAAGAGCGGGGAGAGAAGGAGAAGAGCGGGGAGAGAAGGAGAAGAGCGGGGAGAGAAGGAGAAGAGCGGGGAGAGAAGGAGAAGAGCGGGGAGAGAAGGAGAAGAGCGGGGAGAGAAGGAGAAGAGCGGGGAGAGAAGGAGAAGAGCGGGGAGAGAAGGAGAAGAGCGGGGAGAGAAGGAGAAGAGCACCAGGGGGGGGAGAAGAGCACCAGGGGGGGGGAGAAGAGCACCAGGGGGGGGAGAAGAGCACCAGGGGGGGGAGAAGAGCACCGGGGGGGGGAGAAGAGCACCGGGGGGGGGAGAAGAGCACCGGGGGGGGGAGAAGAGCACCGGGGGGGGGAGAAGAGCACCGGGGGGGGGAGAAGAGCACCAGGGGGGGGGAGAAGAGCACCAGGGAGGGGAGAAGAGCACCGGGGGGGGGAGAAGAGCACCGGGGGGGGGAGAAGAGCACCAGGGGGGGGGAGAAGAGCACCAGGGAGGGGGAGAAGAGCACCAGGGGGGGGGGAGAAGAGCACCAGGGGGGGGGGAGAAGAGCACCAGGGGGGGGGAGAAGAGCACCAGGGGGGGGGAGAAGAGCACCAGGGGGGGGGAAGAGCACCAGGGGGGGGGAGAAGAGCACCAGGGGGGGTAGAAGAGCACCAGGGGGGGGGAGAAGAGCACCAGGGGGGGGGGAGAAGAGCACCAGGGGGGGGGGGAGAAGAGCACCAGGGGGGGGGGAGAAGAGCACCAGGGGGGGGGAGAAGAGCACCAGGGGGGGGAGAGAAGAGCACCAGGGGGGGGGAGAAGAGCACCAGGGGGGGGAGAAGAGCACCAGGGGGGGGAGAAGAGCACCAGGGGGGGGAGAAGAGCACCAGGGGGGGGAGAAGAGCACCAGGGGGGGGAGAAGAGCACCAGGGGGGGGAGAAGAGCACCAGGGGGGGGAGAAGAGCACCAGGGGGGGGAGAAGAGCACCAGGGGGGGGAGAAGAGCACCAGGGGGGGAGAAGAGCACCAGGGGAGAGGAGAAGATGAGCGGGGGAGAAGAGAAGAGCGTGTGTGCGTGGGGAGGGTGTGGGGGGGGGGGGGCACCCAGAGTGATACGGAAGTCTCTTACCTGGTGGCTGCTGCACTGCCCGAGGTGCCCCTCGTACCCCAGAAACTGCCCCGTCCGCAGGATGGGGGAGGGGCACCGACGTGGCCCCAGAACCACAGAGTCCAGGAGCAGGGGGGGGCGGGTCACATGACGCGAGATGACCAATCTGAAGAATCCCTCAGGGGAGCACTGCACCGACACTGGGGGGGGGGGGGAGACGGGTCAGAGCGCCTCATTGTCCTGGTCACTCCCCCCCATCGCCCCCCAGCTCGCTCATACCTGTGTGCCCGTGGTAACAAGGGGTGAGAGCGTCCTCCGGGTCGTGGCAGCAGCGAGAGCGCAGGCAGGAGTCACGCGAGACAGCAGAGTCCAGACACGAGACCCTCCCCCAGGGAACGAGACACTGAGCGGCTGTCAGGAGACCTGCAGGGGGGAGGAGAGAGGCGTGGGGGCAACAGCTGGGGGGGAGGGAGGAGAGCGAGGAGAGCGGCATGGGGGCAACAGCTGGGGGGGAGGGAGGATGTGGGGGAGAGGAGAGAGTTGGGGGAGAGGAGAGCGAGGAGAGACGTGGGGCAACAGCTGGGGGGGAGGGAGAAGAGAGGCATGGGGGCAACAGCTGGGGGGAGGGAGGAGAGCGGCGTGGGGCAACAACTGGGGGGGGGGAGGGAGAAGAGAGGCGTGGGGGCAACAGCTGGGGGGGGAGGGAGGAGAGCGAGGAGAGAGGCGTGGGGCAACAGCTGGGGGGAGGGAGGAGAGCGGCGTGGGGCAACAGCTGAGGGGGAGGGAGGAGAGCGAGGAGAGAGGCGTGGGGGCAACAGCTGAGGGGAGGGAGGAGAGCGAGGAGAGAGGCGTGGGGCAACAGCTGGGGGGAGGGAGGAAAGCGAGGAGAGGCATGAGGGCAACAGCTGGTGGGAGGGAGGAGAGCGAGGAGAGAGGCGTGGGGCAACAGCTGGGGGGAGGGAGGAGAGCGAGGAGAGAGGCGTGGGGGCAACAGCTGGGGGGAGGGAGAAGAGAGGCGTGGGGCAACAGCTGGGGGGGAGGGAGAAGAGAGGCGTGGGGGCAACAGTTGGGGGGAGGGAGAAGAGAGGCGTAGGGGCAACAACTGGGGGGGAGGGAGAAGAGAGGCGTGGGGGGCAACAACTGGGGGGGGGGGATGGAGGAGAGCGAGGAGAGAGGCGTGGGGGCAACAGCTGGGGGGAGGGAGGAGAGCGGCGGGAGGGCAACAGCTGGGGGGAGGGAGGAGAGCAAGGAGAGGCGGGGGGGCAACAGCTGGGGGGGAGGGAGGAGAGCGAGGAGAGAGGCGTGGGGACAACAGCTGTGGGGGAGGGAGGAGAGCGAGGAGTGAGGCGTGGGGGCAACAGCTGGGGGGGGAGGGAGGAGAGGGAGAAGAGAGGCGTGGGGGCAACAGCTGGGGGGAGGGAGGAGAGCGAGGAGAGGCAGGGGGGCAACAGCTGGGGGAGAGGGAGGATATGGGGGGGAGAGGAGAGAGCTGGGGGAGAGAGGCGTGGGGGGAGAGGAGAGAGCTGGGGGAGAGGGAGGAGAGAGGTATGGGGGCAACAGCTGAGGGGGGAGGGAGGGTGTGGGGGGAGAGCAGAGAGCTGGGGGAGGGGAAGGAGAGGGAGGGGAAGGAGAGGGAGGGCAAGGTGACAAGAGCCAGGGAGAGGGGAAGGACAGCCGGGGTGGGGGAAGAGAGGGTCGCTGGCTCTTACCCTCATGTTCAGTCTCTGATGCTGGAGCCGCAGATAGGACTGGGGGTGGGGCACCCGAGGGTGTGGCTAAGTCAATGGGTGGGGTCCAGTAAGAGGGAGGAGCCTCTCCCAGGCGAGGGGTGCGGTCAGGAGCCTGAGTCAGGCGAGGGGTGCGGTCAGTAGCCTGAGTCAGGCGAGGGGTGTGGTCAGAAGGAGGAGGAGCCTGAGTCAGGCGAGGGGTGTGGTCAGGAGGAGCCCAATGCAGGGTCGGTTCAGGGGGAGGAGTCGAGCCCAGGGGCAGGGTCAGTTCAGGGGGAGGAGCCGAGCCCAGGGGCGGGGTGCGGTCATGGGGAGGAGCCGAGCCCAGGGGCGGTTCAGGGGGAGGAGCCGAGCCCAGGGGCGGTTCAGGGGGAGGAGCCGAGCCCAGGGGCGGTTCAGGGGGAGGAGCCGGGCCCAGGGGCGGTTCAGGGGGAGGAGCCGAGCCCAGGGGCGGGGTCGGTTCAGGGGGAGGAGCCGAGCCCAAAGGCAGTTCAGGGGGAGGAGCCGGGCCCAGGGGCGGGGTCTGGTCAGGGGGTGTGGCTTCGTTCGACGTGGCCCGTTCCAGGGATGTTGCTGGATTAAGGGGGTGTGGTCTGGTCAGAGGGTGTGGTCTGGTCAGAGGGTGTGGTCTGGTCAGAGGGTGTGGTCTGGTCAGAGGGTGTGGTCTGGTCAGAGGGTGTGGTCTGGTCAGAGGGTGTGGTCTGGTCAGAGGGTGTGGTCTGGTCAGAGGGTGTGGTCTGGTCAGAGGGTGTGGCCGGGCCACTGGTGACCCGCGGTCTGCGGGGGATTACTCTGGGTCGGATGACTTTGGGTTTAGGGCAGACTAGTTCCGTGTCCTCTGACCTCTGACCCCCGATCAGCCGCACACGAAGTCTCCAAACCCCGTCCTAGAGGTACACAGGAGGGAAAAGGTCACACACTGTCCTACTGTTGAAGATGTATAGTCCTATCAGCTCCTAAAACTCCCACTTCCAAGACTTTCCCCAGGCTGAGACAGTCCTGTACCTGCCCTGATCAGTGTGACTGGTTCATTTCAAGTGCTGGTTGTATCAAGTGTGCAGTTAGAAACAGGAGTTTGAACAAGGAAGGGTTAAACCAGGTATAGTATATTGAAGTACCGTTTATTGTCACACAGTCACACAGTCACACAGTCACACAGTCACACAGTCACACAGTCACACAGTCACACAGTCACACAGTCACACAGTCAACGTCAGAGTGCTAGAATGAGCAGGACTGAGAATGCCCCTCAGCGCATATCTTGCCACAGGTATGTGCACTTGGAGCAGCTGTTCTAGGGAACATACCGCTGTGAGGTAGTGAGCGGCGGGAGGGGGCATACCGCTGTGAGAGGTGTGAGCGGGGGCGGCGGCGGGAGGGGGCATACCGCTGTGAGAGGTGTGAGCGGGGGGGCGGCGGGAGGGGGCATACCGCTGTGAGAGGTGTGAGCGGGGGGCGGCGGGAGGGGGCATACCGCTGTGAGAGGTGTGAGCGGGGGGCGGCGGGAGGGGGCATACCGCTGTGAGAGGTGTGAGCAGGGGGCGGCGGGAGGGGGCATACCGCTGTGAGAGGTGTGAGCGGGGGCGGCGGCGGGAGGGGGCATACCGCTGTGAGAGGTGTGAGCGGGGGGCGGCGGGAGGGGGCATACCGCTGTGAGAGGTGTGAGCGGGGGGCGGCGGGAGGGGGCATACCGCTGTGAGAGGTGTGAGCAGGGGGCGGCGGGAGGGGGCATACCGCTGTGAGAGGTGTGAGCGGGGGGCGGCGGGAGGGGGCATACCGCTGTGAGAGGTGTGAGCGGGGGGCGGCGGGAGGGAACATACCGCTGTGAGAGGTGTGAGCGGGGGGCGGCGGGAGGGGGCATACCGCTGTGAGAGGTGTGAGCGGGGGGCGGCGGGAGGGGGCATACCGCTGTGAGAGGTGTGAGCGGGGGGCGGCGGGAGGGGGAATACCGCTGTGAGAGGTGTGAGCGGGGGGGCGGCGGGAGGGGGCATACCGCTGTGAGAGGTGTGAGCGGGGGGCGGCGGGAGGGGGCATACCGCGGTGAGAGGTGTGAGCGGGGGGCGGCGGGAGGGAACATACCGCTGTGAGAGGTGTGAGCGGGGGGCGGCGGGAGGGGGCATACCGCTGAGAGTTGTGAGCGGGGGGTCTCTTTAGGGTCAGAGATTGCTGATCTGAAGAGGAAGCTTGCAGCTCAGGGATGCCTTGTGGAAAAGCTACAAAGTAACTGGCACTACCAAGGATCTCAATCACTGCAGATGCCTGCGGAACATGTGCACAAGGCAAACAAGGCACGCAAAAGCACAATATTACTCTGACAATCTCCTCCAGAATACATCAAACCCAGCTAACTTCTGGAAGGTTATCAACAATATATTCCAGGCTCCTAACCATCAACAATCAAGTAATATCACTAAGGGGGATATTACTCTGACAAACCCCACCGACATTGCAAATGCATTCAATGATTACTTTGTGGGGTGTGCCACTAACTTATTAGCAAAACGCAGCACAAACCCCAAACCTGAACCTCATCCTGGGAGTACCCCTACAGTCCCACCCCCTCCCAACACTGCCCACAATTTTCAATTTAGCCCAGTATCTGAAGAGGAGATTACACAAGCGCTCCTCAAACTAAAACTAAGCAGCCAATGTGGACCCAACTTACTACAATCTAGGTTCCTACGACTTGGTGCCCCAGCAATTGCCAAACCAATTGCTTCCATAGTCAAATCTATCCTGTCTGCAGGCCATATCCCTAAGACCTGGAAAACTGCCAGAGTTGTCCCAATCTTCAAAAGTGGGGACAAAAACACTGTCTCAAACTACAGGCCAATCTCACTTCTCCCAATTCTGTCCAAAGTCATGGAAAAATGTGTCCACTCACAATTAACCGATTTCTACACCAAGACAAATTTCCCTAGCCAATTCCAATCTGGCTTTCGCCCCAAACACTCCACCGTAACTACCCTGCTAAAAGTTTGCAATGAAATCCAGTGTGGGATGGAACGGGGACAACTCACTGGTGCAGTATTCCTAGATTTTGCAAAGGCTTTTGACACAGTTGATCATGTTATCCTGCTTAACAAACTCCAGAGCTCTAGAATAGGGAAACATGCTTTAAACTGGTTTCAGTCCTACCTATCAGGAAGATCCCAACATGTGTCCATCTCAGGCTCTAACTCTAACCCCCTGGATATCACCTGTGGTGTCCCGCAAGGCTCTGTTCTGGGGCCCCTACTCTTCTCAGTGTTCATTAATGGTCTTCCCACAGCTTGTAAGGAAGCCTCAATACACATGTATGCAGATGACACAATCCTATATGCACACAGCCATAGCCTCTCCGACCTTCAACACATACTTCAGTCTGACTTTTTGAGACTCGAAAACTGGATTTCCCAAAACAAACTGTTTTTAAACACTGACAAGACAGTAACAATGGTATTTGGGACCAAGACTAAATTTTTAAAGCTTCCAGCGACTGAGCTCCTGATTAGAACCAACGCTAACACCACCCTAACCCGTCACTAGTTTTAAATACCTGGGCTTATGGTTTGACTCCCACTTAACATTCGGGATGCACATTGATACCCTGACAACCAAGACCTATGCCAAACTAGGTGTACTTTACAGGAACAAACCCTCCCTAAGTCTCCTGGTCAGAAAGCGTATCGCACAGCAGATGCTAATGCCAATTATTGACTATGGAGACATAGTATATGGCTCGGCACCTCAATCCCACCTTAGCAAACTTGACACCCTCTACAATTCAATTTGTCGTTTTGTTCTCCAATGCAACTACAACACACATCACTGCGAAATGCTTAAAGAACTAGATTGGTCATCACTCGAGTCTATGCGCAAAGTTCACCTTTCCTGTCTTCAAATACTTTCAGGGCAAGCTACCCAGCTACCTGAACAAGCTCCTCACCCCTACCACATGCAGCACCTATCACCTGAGATCAGACTCCAAAAGACTATTCATGGTCCCAAGGCTCAACAAAGTATCCGGACGCTCCTCCTTCTCTTACCGTGCACCCCAAAACTGGAACAATCTACTGGAGACGCTCACAGGTCTAAATTCTTTCATAACTAAAGCTGTCTCACATTTTAATCTGGTCTGTAACTGTTACATGCGAATATAATATATATTATCTGTAACTGTTACATACGCCTATAATATATATTATCTGTAACTGTTACACACGCCTATAATATATATTATCTGTAACTGTTACATACGCCTATAATATATATTATCTGTAACTGTTACATACGCCTATAATATATATTACGTGTAACTGTTACACACGCCTATAATATATATTATCTGTAACTGTTACACGCGCCTATAATATATATTATCTGTAACTGTTACACACGCCTATAATATATATTATCTGTAACTGTTACATACGCCTATAATATATATTATCTGTAACTGTTACATACGCCTATAATATATATTATCTGTAACTGTTACATGCGCCTATAAATATTATATTATCTGTAACTGTTACATACGCCTATAATATATATTATCTGTAACTGTTTCATACGCCCATAATATATATTATCTGTAACTGTTACATACGCCTATAATATATATTATCTGTAACTGTTACATACGCCTATAATATATATTATCTGTAACTGTTACATGCGCCTATAATATATATTATCTGTAACTGTTACATACGCCTATAATATATATTATCTGTAACTGTTACATACGCCTATAATATATATTATCTGTAACTGTTACATGCGCCTATAATATATATTATCTGTAACTGTTACATACGCCTATAATATATATTATCTGTAACTGTTACATACGCCTATAATATATATTATCTGTAACTGTTACATGCGCCTATAATATATATTATCTGTTAACTGTTACATACGCCTATAATATATATTATCTGTAACTGTTACATACGCCTATAATATATATTATCTGTAACTGTTACACACGCCTATAATATATATTACCTGTAACTGTTACATACGCCTATAATATATATTATCTGTAACTGTTACACACGCCTATAATATATATTATCTGTAACTGTTACATACGCCTATAATATATATTATCTGTAACTGTTACACACGCCTATAATATATATTATCTGTAACTGTTACACACGCCTATAATATATATTATCTGTAACTGTTACATACGCCTATAATATGTATTATCTGTAACTGTTACACACGCCTATAATATATATTATCTGTAACTGTTACATACGCCTATAATATATATTATCTGTAACTGTTACATACGCCTATAACATATATTATCTGTAACTGTTACATACGCCTATAATATATATTATCTGTAACTGTTACATACGCCTATAATATATATTATCTGTAACTGTTACACACGCCTATAATATATATTATCTGTAACTGTTACACACGCCTATAATATATATTATCTGTAACTGTTACATACGCCTATAATATATATTATCTGTAACTGTTACATACGCCTATAATATATATTATCTGTAACTGTTACACACGCCTATAATATATATTATCTGTAACTGTTACATACGCCTATAATATATATTATCTGTAACTGTTACACACGCCTATAATATATATTACCTGTAACTGTTACACACGCCTATAATATATATTATCTGTAACTGTTACACACGCCTATAATATATATTATCTGTAACTGTTACATACGCCTATAATATATATTATCTGTAACTGTTACATACGCCTATAATATATATTATCTGTAACTGTTACATACGCCTATAATATATATTATCTGTAACTGTTACACGCGCCTATAATATATATTATCTGTAACTGTTACATACGCCCATAATATATATTATCTGTAACTGTTACATACGCCCATAATATATATTATCTGTAAATGTTACATACGCCTATAATATATATTATCTGTAACTGTTACACACGCCTATAATATATATTATCTCTAAATGTTACATACGCCCATAATATATATTATCTGTAACTGTTACATACGCCCATAATATATATTATCTGTAACTGTTACACACGCCTACAATATATATTATCTGTAACTGTTACACACGCCTATAATATATATTATCTGTAACTGTTACACACGCCTACAATATATATTATCTGTAACTGTTACACACGCCTATAATATATATTATCTGTAACTGTTACATACGCCTATAATATATATTATCTGTAACTGTTACATACGCCTATAATATATATTATCTGCAACTGTTACATACGCCTATAATATATATTATCTGTAACTGTTACATACGCCTATAATATATATTATCTGTAACTGTTACATACGCTCATAATATATATTATCTGTAACTGTTACACACGCCTATAATATATATTATCTGTAACTGTTACATACGCCCATAATATATATTATCTGTTACACACGCCTATAATATATATTATCTGTAACTGTTACACGCGCCTATAATATATATTATCTGTAACTGTTACATACGCCCATAATATATATTATCTGTTACACGCGCCTATAATATATAATACCTGCAACTGTTACATACGCCTATAATATATAATACCTGTAACTGTTACATACGCCTATAATATATATTATCTGTTACTGTTACATACGCCTATAATATATATTATCTGTAACTGTTACATACGCCTATAATAGATATTATCTGTAACTGTTACATACGCCTATAATATATATTATCTGTAACTATTACATACGCCTATAATATATATTATCTGTAACTGTTACACACGCCTATAATATATATTACCTGTAACTGTTACATACGCCCATAATATATATTATCTGTAACTGTTACATACGCCTATAATATATATTATCTGTAACTGTTACATACGCCCATAATATATATTATCTGTAACTGTTACATACGCCTATAATATATATTATCTGTAACTGTTACATACGCCCATAATATATATTATCTGTAACCGTTACATACGCCTATAATATATATTATCTGTAACTGTTACATACGCCCATAATATATCTTATCTGTAACTGTTACATACGCCTATAATATATATTATCTGTAACTGTTACATACGCCTATAATAAATATTATCTGTAACTGTTTCATACGCCCATAATATATATTATCTGTAACTGTTACATACGCCTATAATATATATTATCTGTAACTGTTACATACGCCCATAATATATATTATCTGTAACTGTTACATACGCCTATAATATATATTACCTGTAACTGTTACACACGCCTATAATATATATTATCTGTAACTGTTACATGCGCCTATAATATATATTATCTGTAACTGTTACATACGCCCATAATATATATTATCTGTTACACACGCCTATAATATATATTATCTGTAACTGTTACACGCGCCTATAATATATATTATCTGTAACTGTTACATACGCCCATAATATATATTATCTGTTACACGCGCCTATAATATATAATACCTGTAACTGTTACATACGCCTATAATATATATTATCTGTTACTGTTACATACGCCTATAATATATATTATCTGTAACTGTTACATACGCCTATAATAGATATTATCTGTAACTGTTACACACGCCTATAATATATATTATCTGTAACTGTTACATACGCCCTATAATATATATTATCTGTAACTGTTACATACGCCTGTAATATATATTATCTAAACTGTTACATACGCCTATAATATATATTATCTGTAACTGTTACAGACGCCTATAATATATATTATCTGTAACTGTTACATACGCCTATAATATATATTATCTGTAACTGTTACATACGCCCATAATATATATTATCTGTAACTGTTACATACGCCCATAATATATATTATCTGTAACTGTTACATAAGCCTATAATATATATTATCTGTAACTGTTTCATACGCCCATAATATATATTATCTGTAACTGTTACATACGCCTATAGTATATATTATCTGTAACTGTTACATACGCCTATAATATATATTACCTGTAACTGTTACATACGCCTATAATATATATTATCTGTAACTGTTACACACGCCTATAATATATATTATCTGTAACTGTTACATACGCCTATAATATATATTATCTGTAACTGTTTCATACGCCCATAATATATATTATCTGTAACTGTTACATACGCCTATAATATATATTATCTGTAACTGTTACATACGCCCATAATATATATTATCTGTAACCGTTACATACGCCTATAATATATATTATCTGTAACTGTTACATACGCCTGTAATATATATTACCTGTAACTGTTACATACGCCTATAATATATATTACCTGTAACTGTTACACACGCCTATAATATATATTATCTGTAACTGTTACATACGCCTATAATATATATTACCTGTAACTGTTACACACGCCTATAATATATATTATCTGTAACTGTTACATACGCCTATAATATATATTATCTGTAACTGTTACATACGCCTATAATATATATTATCTGTAACTGTTACATACGCCTATAATATATATTATCTGTAACTGTTACACACGCCTATAATATATATTACCTGTAACTGTTACACAGGCCTATAATATATATTATCTGTAACTGTTACATACGCCTATAATATATATTACCTGTAACTGTTACACACGCCTATAATATATATTATCTGTAACTGTTACACGCGCCTATAATATATATTATCTGTAACTGTTTCATACGCCCATAATATATATTATCTGTAACTGTTACATACGCCCATAATATATATTATCTGTAACTGTTACATACGCCTATAATATATATTATCTGTAACTGTTACACACGCCTATAATATATATTATCTGTAACTGTTACATACGCCTATAATATATATTATCTGTAACTGTTACACACGCCTATAATATATATTATCTGTAACTGTTACATACGCCCATAATATATATTATCTGTAACTGTTACACACGCCTATAATATATATTATCTGTAACTGTTACATACGCCTACAATATATATTATCTGTAACTGTTACACACGCCTATAATATATATTACCTGTAACTGTTACACACGCCTATAATATATATTATCTGTAACTGTTATATACGCCTATAATATATATTACCTGTAACTGTTACACACGCCTATAATATATATTATCTGTAACTGTTACACACGCCTATAATATATATTATCTGTAACTGTTACATACGCCCATAATATATATTATCTGTAACTGTTACACACGCCTATAATATATATTATCTGTAACTGTTACACACGCCTATAATATATATTACCTGTAACTGTTACACACGCCTATAATATATATTATCTGTAACTGTTACATACGCCCATAATATATATTATCTGTAACTGTTACACACGCCTATAATATATATTATCTGTAACTGTTACACACGCCTATAATATATATTATCTGTAACTGTTACACACGCCTATAATATATATTATCTGTAACTGTTACACACGCCTACAATATATATTATCTGTAACTGTTACACACGCCTATAATATATATTATCTGTAACTGTTACATACGCCTATAATATATATTATCTGTAACTGTTACATACGCCTATAATATATATTATCTGTAACTGTTACATACGCCTATAATATATATTATCTGTAACTGTTACATACGCCTATAATATATATTATCTGTAACTGTTACATACGCTCATAATATATATTATCTGTAACTGTTACACACGCCTATAATATATATTATCTGTAACTGTTACATACGCCCATAATATATATTATCTGTTACACGCGCCTATAATATATAATACCTGTAACTGTTACATACGCCTATAATATATATTATCTGTTACTGTTACATACGCCTATAATATATATTATCTGTAACTGTTACATACGCCTATAATAGATATTATCTGTAACTGTTACATACGCCTATAATATATATTATCTGTAACTGTTACATACGCCTATAATATATATTATCTGTAACTGTTACACACGCCTATAATATATATTACCTGTAACTGTTACATACGCCCATAATATATATTATCTGTAACTGTTACATACGCCCATAATATATATTATCTGTAACTGTTACACGCGCCTATAATATATATTATCTGTAACTGTTACACACGCCTATAATATATATTATCTGTAACTGTTACATGCGCCTATAATATATATTATCTGTAACTGTTACATACGCCCATAATATATATTATCTGTAACTGTTACATACGCCTATAATATATATTACCTGTAACTGTTACATACGCCTATAATATATATTATCTGTAACTGTTACACACGCCTATAATATATATTATCTGTAACTGTTACACACGCCTATAATATATATTATCTGTAACTGTTACATACGCCCATAATATATATTATCTGTAACTGTTACATACGCCCATAATATATATTATCTGTAACTGTTACATACGCCTATAATATATATTATCTGTAACTGTTACATACGCCTATAATATATATTATCTGTAACTGTTACATACGCCCATAATATATATTATCTGTAACTGTTACATACGCCTATAATATATATTATCTGTAACTGTTACATACGCCCATAATATATATTATCTGTAACTGTTACATACGCCTATAATATATATTATCTGTAACCGTTACATACGCCTATAATATATATTATCTGTAACTGTTACATACGCCTATAATATATATTATCTGTAACTGTTACATTCGCCCATAATATATATTATCTGTAACTGTTACATACGCCTATAATAAATATTATCTGTAACTGTTTCATACGCCCATAATATATATTATCTGTAACTGTTACATACGCCCATAATATATATTATCTGTAACTGTTACATACGCCTATAATATATATTATCTGTAACTGTTACACACGCCTATAATATATATTATCTGTAACTGTTACATACGCCTATAATATATATTACCTGTAACTGTTACATGCGCCTATAATATATATTACCTGTAACTGTTACACACGCCTATAATATATATTATCTGTAACTGTTACATGCGCCTATAATATATATTATCTGTAACTGTTACATACGCCCATAATATATATTATCTGTTACACACGCCTATAATATATATTATCTGTAACTGTTACACGCGCCTATAATATATATTATCTGTAACTGTTACATACGCCCATAATATATATTATCTGTTACACGCGCCTATAATATATAATACCTGTAACTGTTACATACGCCTATAATATATAATACCTGTAACTGTTACATACGCCTATAATATATATTATCTGTTACTGTTACATACGCCTATAATATATATTATCTGTAACTGTTACACACGCCTATAATATATATTATCTGTAACTGTTACATACGCCTATAATAGATATTATCTGTAACTGTTACACACACCTATAATATATATTATCTGTAACTGTTACATACGCCCATAATATATATTATCTGTTACACACGCCTATAATATATATTATCTGTAACTGTTACACGCGCCTATAATATATAATACCTGTAACTGTTACATACGCCTATAATATATAATACCTGTAACTGTTACATACGCCTATAATATATATTATCTGTTACTGTTACATACGCCTATAATATATATTATCTGTAACTGTTACATACGCCTATAATAGATATTATCTGTAACTGTTACACACGCCTATAATATATATTATCTGTAACTGTTACATACGCCTATAATATATATTATCTGTAACTGTTACATACGCCCATAATATATATTATCTGTAACTGTTACATACGCCCATAATGTATATTATCTGTAACTGTTACATACGCCTATAATATATATTATCTGTAACTGTTACATACGCCTATAATATATATTATCTGTAACTGTTTCATACGCCCATAATATATATTATCTGTAACTGTTACATACGCCTATAATATATATTATCTGTAACTGTTACATACGCCCATAATATATATTATCTGTAACCGTTACATACGCCTATAATATATATTATCTGTAACTGTTACATACGCCTATAATATATATTATCTGTAACTGTTACATTCGCCCATAATATATATTATCTGTAACTGTTACATACGCCTATAATAAATATTATCTGTAACTGTTACATACGCCTATAATATATATTATCTGTAACTGTTACATACGCCTGTAATATATATTATCTGTAACTGTTACATACGCCTATAATATATATTATCTGTAACTGTTACAGACGCCTATAATATATATTATCTGTAACTGTTACATACGCCTATAATATATATTATCTGTAACTGTTACATACGCCTATAATATATATTATCTGTAACGGTTACATGCGCCTATAATATATATTATCTGTAACTGTTACATACGCCTATAATATATATTATCTGTAACTGTTACATACGCCTGTAATATATATTATCTGTAACTGTTACATACGCCTATAATATATATTATCTGTAACTGTTACAGACGCCTATAATATATATTATCTGTAACTGTTACATACGCCTATAATATATATTATCTGTAACTGTTACATACGCCTATAATATATATTATCTGTAACTGTTACATACGCCCATAATATATATTATCTGTAACTGTTACATACGCCTGTAATATATATTACCTGTAACTGTTACATACGCCTATAATATATATTACCTGTAACTGTTACACACGCCTATAATATATATTATCTGTAACTGTTACATACGCCTATAATATATATTACCTGTAACTGTTACACACGCCTATAATATATATTATCTGTAACTGTTACATACGCCTATAATATATATTATCTGTAACTGTTACATACGCCTATAATATATATTATCTGTAACTGTTACATACGCCTATAATATATATTATCTGTAACTGTTACACACGCCTATAATATATATTATCTGTAACTGTTACATACGCCTATAATATATATTACCTGTAACTGTTACACAGGCCTATAATATATATTATCTGTAACTGTTACATACGCCTATAATATATATTACCTGTAACTGTTACACAGGCCTATAATATATATTATCTGTAACTGTTTCATACGCCCATAATATATATTATCTGTAACTGTTACACACGCCTATAATATATATTATCTGTAACTGTTACATGCGCCTATAATATATATTATCTGTAACTGTTACATGCGCCTATAATATATATTATCTGTAACTGTTACATACGCCCATAATATATATTATCTGTTACACGCGCCTATAATATATAATACCTGTAACTGTTACATACGCCTATAATATATAATACCTGTAACTGTTACATACGCCTATAATATATATTATCTGTTACTGTTACATACGCCTATAATATATATTATCTGTAACTGTTACACACGCCTATAATATATATTATCTGTAACTGTTACATACGCCTATAATAGATATTATCTGTAACTGTTACACACACCTATAATATATATTATCTGTAACTGTTACATACGCCCATAATATATATTATCTGTTACACACGCCTATAATATATATTATCTGTAACTGTTACACGCGCCTATAATATATAATACCTGTAACTGTTACATACGCCTATAATATATAATACCTGTAACTGTTACATACGCCTATAATATATATTATCTGTTACTGTTACATACGCCTATAATATATATTATCTGTAACTGTTACATACGCCTATAATAGATATTATCTGTAACTGTTACACACGCCTATAATATATATTATCTGTAACTGTTACATACGCCTATAATATATATTATCTGTAACTGTTACATACGCCCATAATATATATTATCTGTAACTGTTACATACGCCCATAATGTATATTATCTGTAACTGTTACATACGCCTATAATATATATTATCTGTAACTGTTACATACGCCTATAATATATATTATCTGTAACTGTTTCATACGCCCATAATATATATTATCTGTAACTGTTACATACGCCTATAATATATATTATCTGTAACTGTTACATACGCCCATAATATATATTATCTGTAACCGTTACATACGCCTATAATATATATTATCTGTAACTGTTACATACGCCTATAATATATATTATCTGTAACTGTTACATTCGCCCATAATATATATTATCTGTAACTGTTACATACGCCTATAATAAATATTATCTGTAACTGTTACATACGCCTATAATATATATTATCTGTAACTGTTACATACGCCTGTAATATATATTATCTGTAACTGTTACATACGCCTATAATATATATTATCTGTAACTGTTACAGACGCCTATAATATATATTATCTGTAACTGTTACATACGCCTATAATATATATTATCTGTAACTGTTACATACGCCTATAATATATATTATCTGTAACGGTTACATGCGCCTATAATATATATTATCTGTAACTGTTACATACGCCTATAATATATATTATCTGTAACTGTTACATACGCCTGTAATATATATTATCTGTAACTGTTACATACGCCTATAATATATATTATCTGTAACTGTTACAGACGCCTATAATATATATTATCTGTAACTGTTACATACGCCTATAATATATATTATCTGTAACTGTTACATACGCCTATAATATATATTATCTGTAACTGTTACATACGCCCATAATATATATTATCTGTAACTGTTACATACGCCTGTAATATATATTACCTGTAACTGTTACATACGCCTATAATATATATTACCTGTAACTGTTACACACGCCTATAATATATATTATCTGTAACTGTTACATACGCCTATAATATATATTACCTGTAACTGTTACACACGCCTATAATATATATTATCTGTAACTGTTACATACGCCTATAATATATATTATCTGTAACTGTTACATACGCCTATAATATATATTATCTGTAACTGTTACATACGCCTATAATATATATTATCTGTAACTGTTACACACGCCTATAATATATATTATCTGTAACTGTTACATACGCCTATAATATATATTACCTGTAACTGTTACACAGGCCTATAATATATATTATCTGTAACTGTTACATACGCCTATAATATATATTACCTGTAACTGTTACACAGGCCTATAATATATATTATCTGTAACTGTTTCATACGCCCATAATATATATTATCTGTAACTGTTACACACGCCTATAATATATATTATCTGTAACTGTTACATGCGCCTATAATATATATTATCTGTAACTGTTACATGCGCCTATAATATATATTATCTGTAACTGTTACATACGCCTATAATATATATTATCTGTAACTGTTACATACGCCTATAATATATATTATCTGTAACTGTTACACACGCCTATAATATATATTATCTGTAACTGTTACACACGCCTATAATATATATTATCTGTAACTGTTACATACGCCTATAATATATATTACCTGTAACTGTTACATACGCCTATAATATATATTATCTGTAACTGTTACATACGCCTATAATATATATTATATGTAACTGTTACATACGCCCATAATATATATTATCTGTAACAGTTACATACGCCCATAATATATATTATCTGTAACTGTTACATACGCCTATAATATATATTATCTGTAACAGTTACACACGCCTATAATATATATTATCTGTAACTGTTACACGCGCCTATAATATATATTATCTGTAACTGTTACATACGCCTATAATATATATTATCTGTAACTGTTACACACGCCCATAATATATATTATCTGTAACTGTTACACACGCCTATAATATATATTATCTGTAACTGTTACATGCGCCTATAATATATATTATCTGTAACTGTTACACACGCCTATAATATATATTATCTGTAACTGTTACACACGCCTATAATATATATTATCTGTAACTGTTACATGCGCCTATAATATATATTATCTGTAACTGTTACATACGCCTATAATATATATTATCTGTAACTGTTACACACGCCTATAATATATATTATCTGTAACTGTTACACACGCCTATAATATATATTATCTGTAACTGTTACATACGCCTATAATATATATTATCTGTAACTGTTACACACGCCTATAATATATATTATCTGTAACTGTTACATACGCCTATAATATATATTATCTGTAACTGTTACACACGCCTATAATATATATTATCTGTAACTGTTACATACGCCTATAATATATATTATCTGTAACTGTTACATACGCCTATAATATATATTATCTGTAACTGTTACATACGCCTATAATATATATTATCTGTAACTGTTACACGCGCCTATAATATATATTATCTGTAACTGTTACACACGCCTATAATATATATTATCTGTAACTGTTACATGCGCCTATAATATATATTATCTGTAACTGTTACATACGCCTATAATATATATTATCTGTAACTGTTACACACGCCTATAATATATATTATCTGTAACTGTTACACACGCCTATAATATATATTATCTGTAACTGTTACATGCGCCTATAATATATATTATCTGTAACTGTTACATACGCCTATAATATATATTATCTGTAACTGTTACTCGCGCCTATAATATATATTATCTGTAACTGTTACATACTCCTATAATATATATTATCTGTAACTGTTACGCACGCCTATAATATATATTATCTGTAACTGTTACATACTCCTATAATATATATTATCTGTAACTGTGCATGCAATGTCTTGTATACTGTATAATGTATAAATACCCTGTTCACTTATGTAACCAGGGTTGCCAGGTGTCCAGTATTAAACTGGACTGTCCTGTATTTGGACTCTGTCCAGTAATACATTTGAGTTAATACTGGACATGTACGTGTCCGTTATGACCTCTCTTGACATAGTGACCCGGCCAGCTTGAGGAGCTGTGGGATTTCCCAAGAGCAGGAAAAGAGCACAGCTGGTGCTAGGGGCGTGGCAGCTTCCTCCATCCTGATTGGTTGCATTACCCAGCAGCAACCAATCAGGTGGGGCGGCCAAGGAGGAGGAGGAAACAACATGGAGCAGTGAGGTGAGATGGGTGTGTGTTTGTGTCTTGAGCACGTCGCTCCTTCCACCATTGTGTCCAGTATTTTTGGAGAAGCCTCCTGGCAACCCTATATGTAACTATATATTGTAACCATGTATTATTTGTCATCTTAACTCTGTGCCCAGGACATGCGTGAGAACGAGAGGTAACTCTCACTGTATTACTGCCTGTAACACGTTATAACTCTGTGCCCAGGACATGCGTGAGAACGAGAGGTAACTCTCACTGTATTACTGCCTGTAACACGTTATAACTCTGTGCCCAGGACATGCGTGAGAACGAGAGGTAACTCTCACTGTATTACTGCCTGTAACATGTTATAACTCTGTGCCCAGGACATGCGTGAGAACGAGAGGTAACTCACTGTATTACTGCCTGTAACACGTTATAACTCTGTGCCCAGGACATGCGTGAGAACGAGAGGTAACTCACTGTATTACTGCCTGTAACACGTTATAACTCTGTGCCCAGGACATGCGTGAGAACGAGAGGTAACTCTCACTGTATTACTGCCTGTAACACGTTATAACTCTGTGCCCAGGACATGCGTGAGAGCGAGCGGTAACTCTCACTGTATTACTGCCTGTAACACATGTTATAACTCTGTGCCCAGGACATGCGTGAGAACGGGAGGTAACTCTCACTGTATTACTACCTGTAACACATGTTATAACTCGGTGCCCAGGACATGCGTGAGAACGAGAGGTAACTCTCACTGTATTACTGCCTATAACACCTGTTATAACTCTGTGCCCAGGACATGCGTGAGAGCGAGAGGTAACTCTCACTGTATTACTTCCTGTAACACACGTTATAACTCTGTGCCCAGGACATGCGTGAGAATGAGAGGTAACTCTCACTGTATTACTTCCTGTAACACACGTTATAACTCTGTGCCCAGGACATGCGTGAGAACGAGAGGTAACTCTCACTGTATTACTGCCTGTAACACGTTATAACTCTGTGCCCAGGACATGCGTGAGAGCGAGAGGTAACTCTCACTGTATTACTGCCTGTAACATGTTATAACTCTGTGCCCAGGACATGCGTGAGAGCGAGCGGTAACTCTCACTGTATTACTGCCTGTAACACATGTTATAACTCGGTGCCCAGGACATGCGTGAGAACGGGAGGTAACTCTCACTGTATTACTGCCTGTAACACGTTATAACTCTGTGCCCAGGACATGCGTGAGAACGAGAGGAAACTCTCACTGTATTACTGCCTGTAACACATGTTATAACTCTGTGCCCAGGACATGTGTGAGAACGAGAGGTAACTCTCACTGTATTACTTCCTGTAACAAGTTATAACTCTGTGCCCAGGACATGCGTGGGAACGAGAGGTAACTCTCACTGTATTACTGCCTGTAACACACGTTATAACTCTGTGCCCAGGACATGCGTGAGAACGAGAGGTAACTCTCACTGTATTACTGCCTGTAACACGTTATAACTCTGTGCCCAGGACATGCGTGAGAACGAGAGGTAACTCTCACTGTATTACTGCCTGTAACACGTTATAACTCTGTGCCCAGGACATGCGTGAGAACGAGAGGTAACTCTCACTGTATTACTGCCTGCAACATGTTATAACTCTGTGCCCAGGACATGCGTGAGAACGAGAGGTAACTCACTGTATTACTGCCTGTAACACGTTATAACTCTGTGCCCAGGACATGCGTGAGAACGAGAGGTAACTCACTGTATTACTGCCTGTAACACGTTATAACTCTGTGCCCAGGACATGCGTGAGAACGAGAGGTAACTCTCACTGTATTACTGCCTGTAACACGTTATAACTCTGTGCCCAGGACATGCGTGAGAGCGAGCGGTAACTCTCACTGTATTACTGCCTGTAACACATGTTATAACTCTGTGCCCAGGACATGCGTGAGAACGGGAGGTAACTCTCACTGTATTACTACCTGTAACACATGTTATAACTCGGTGCCCAGGACATGCGTGAGAACGAGAGGTAACTCTCACTGTATTACTGCCTATAACACCTGTTATAACTCTGTGCCCAGGACATGCGTGAGAGCGAGAGGTAACTCTCACTGTATTACTTCCTGTAACACACGTTATAACTCTGTGCCCAGGACATGCGTGAGAATGAGAGGTAACTCTCACTGTATTACTTCCTGTAACACACGTTATAACTCTGTGCCCAGGACATGCGTGAGAACGAGAGGTAACTCTCACTGTATTACTGCCTGTAACACGTTATAACTCTGTGCCCAGGACATGCGTGAGAGCGAGAGGTAACTCTCACTGTATTACTGCCTGTAACATGTTATAACTCTGTGCCCAGGACATGCGTGAGAGCGAGCGGTAACTCTCACTGTATTACTGCCTGTAACACATGTTATAACTCGGTGCCCAGGACATGCGTGAGAACGGGAGGTAACTCTCACTGTATTACTGCCTGTAACACGTTATAACTCTGTGCCCAGGACATGCGTGAGAACGAGAGGAAACTCTCACTGTATTACTGCCTGTAACACATGTTATAACTCTGTGCCCAGGACATGTGTGAGAACGAGAGGTAACTCTCACTGTATTACTTCCTGTAACAAGTTATAACTCTGTGCCCAGGACATGCGTGGGAACGAGAGGTAACTCTCACTGTATTACTGCCTGTAACACACGTTATAACTCTGTGCCCAGGACATGCGTGAGAACGAGAGGCAACTCTCACTGTATTACTGCCTGTAACACGTTATAACTCTGTGCCCAGGACATGCGTGAGAGCGAGAGGTAACTCTCACTGTATTACTGCCTGTAACACACGTTATAAACTCTGTGCCCAGGACATGCGTGAGAACGAGAGGTAACTCTCACTGTATTACTTCCTGTAACACGTTATAACTCTGTGCCCAGGACATGCGTGAGAACGAGCGGTAACTCTCACTGTATTACTGCCTGTAACACATGTTATAACTCTGTGCCCAGGACATGCGTGAGAACGGGAGGTAACTCTCACTGTATTACTGCCTGTAACACGTTATAACTCTGTGCCCAGGACATACATGAGAACGAGAGGTAACTCTCACTGTATTACTGCCTGTAACACGTTATAACTCTGTGCCAGGACATGCGTGAGAGCGAGAGGTAACTCTCACTGTATTACTTCCTGTAACACGTTATAACTCTGTGCCCAGGACATGCGTTAGAACGAGAGGTAACTCTCACTGTATTACTGCCTGTAACACCTGTTATAACTCTGTGCCCAGGACATGCGTGAGAGCGAGAGGTAACTCTCACTGTATTACTTCCTGTAACACACGTTATAACTCTGTGCCCAGGACATGCGTGAGAATGAGAGGTAACTCTCACTGTATTACTTCCTGTAACACGTTATAACTCTGTGCCCAGGACATGTTGTGAGAACGAGCGGTAACTCTCACTGTATTACTGCCTGTAACGCGTTATAACTCTGTGCCCAGGACATGCGTGAGAACGAGCGGTAACTCTCACTGTATTACTTCCTGTAACACGTTATAACTCTGTGCCCAGGACATGCGTGAGAACGAGCGGTAACTCTCACTGTATTACTGCCTGTAACACATGTTATAACTCTGTGCCCAGGACATGCGTGAGAACGAGCGGTAACTCTCACTGTATTACTGCCTGTAACACATGTTATAACTCTGTGCCCAGGACATGCGTGAGAACGGGAGGTAACTCTCACTGTATTACTGCCTGTAACACGTTATAACTCTGTGCCCAGGACATGCGTGAGAACGAGCGGTAACTCTCACTGTATTACTGCCTGTAACACACGTTATAACTCTGTGCCCAGGATATGCGTGAGAACGAGAGGTAACTCTCACTGTATTACTGCCTGTAACACATGTTATAACTCTGTGCCCAGGACATGCGTGAGAACGAGAGGTAACTCTCACTGTATTACTGCCTGTAACACATGTTATAACTCTGTGCCCAGGACATGCGTGAGAACGAGAGGTAACTCTCACTGTATTACTGCCTGTAACACGTTATAACTCTGTGCCCAGGACATGTGTGAGAACGAGAGGTAACTCTCACTGTATTACTGTTTGTAACACGTTATAACTCTGTGCCCAGGACATGCGTGAGAGCGAGAGGTAACTCTCACTGTATTACTGCCTGTAACACATGTTATAACTCTGTGCCCAGGACTTGCGTGAGAACGAGAGGTAACTCTCACTGTATTACTGCCTGTAACACGTTATAACTCTGTGCCCAGGACATGCGTGAGAACGAGAGGTAACTCTCACTGTATTAGTGCCTGTAACACGTTATAACTCTGTGCACAGGACATGCGTGAGAGCGAGAGGTAACTCTCACTGTATTACTTCCTGTAACACGTTATAACTCTGTGCCCAGGACATACGTGAGAACGAGAGGTAACTCTCACTGTATTAGTGCCTGGTAAAATATTTTATAAATAAATAAAATAAATATTGAGGGACATTGGCAATCTTGAAAGGCAATTAGAGCTCACTGAGCAGTCCCTCGCTTTGACTAGTGGTGCCGATGTTGGCGCTTTTAGTGAGGAGCAGGTAGGTAGCTTAGTTGCTGTTAGTGAGGAGCAGGTAGGTAGCTGGGTGACAGTTAGAAGGGGAAGCAGGGGCAATAGGGAGAGGCAGGTCGTTTCTGAGCTGACACATCCCAATAGATTTGCTGTGTTGAGTGAAGATATTGGGAGTGTCGGGGCAGAAATGGCAAGGCTGGGGGAGACTAATTCCTCTAGCAGGCAGGGGAATAGTTCCTCCAGCACAGTGGGGACTCAGGAGGTGCCATCTTTATTCTAGGGACGGATTGCACCTCAATGAAGAGGGATCTTCTGTGCTAGGGGGGAGAATGCTAAAAAGGTTGGAAATTTTAAACTAGGATGGAGGGGGGAGGGACAAGAAACAGATACCGAACAGAATAGGGATGGGGAAATGGCAAGGGGGTATGGAGGTAGAATGGGTGCAAGTGAGAGTGTGACAAGCAGCGAGACACCTATAGTACATACAGATAATACTGGAGGACTTCTAAAGACTAAACCAAGTGGGCGCAGAAAGGAAGGAGCAGATAAGATAATAGTAGACTGAAAAAACCCTGTTAAATGCCTGCTTGTGTAGCCATATAACCCCTGGTTACTAAAATCCTCTGCCCTAACATAAGCCCTGGTACCAGTGTTAGGGTTAACCCCTTGTTTACTTGCTTAGTAAGTAAAGCTCCAGTAGTTGCATGGGGGGGGGTTTCACGGCTGAGGTGCTGCCCACCTATCGGGGCGAAGACCTGGGACCCTCCCCTGGTAATAAAAAGGGTCTGCAGCTCAAATGAGTGGTTGTTGGAGCCGGGGCTCTGGTTCTTCCCTCCCTCCGGGGAGTGGGAGACGATGCCCCTTATCCCATCAGGGGGTATGGGAGCTAAGGGGGGCTCTTGGGGCCTCAAGCTCCTTGGGTTTGCTCCAGGGACTAGGAAAATATATGCTGCGAGACCAAATAAAGACCCCGTTATTTTATCCTGCCCGAGTATGAAGTTATTCAGGGGGAAGAAGAGAGTTTCCTGCAGGGGCTGCTCCCGTGTACGACAGGCCCCCCCGTGTACGACAGGCCCCCCCGTGTACGACAGGCCCCCCCCCGTGTACGACAGGCCCCCCCCCGTGTACGACAGGCCCCCCCCCGTGTACGACAGGCCCCCCCCGTGTACGACAGGCCCCCCCCGTGTACGACAGGCCCCCCCCCGTGTACGACAGGCCCCCCCCCGTGTACGACAGGCCCCCCCCCGTGTACGACAGGCCCCCCCGTGTACGACAGGCCCCCCCCGTGTACGACAGGCCCCCCCCGTGTACGACAGGCCCCCCCCGTGTACGACAGCCCCCCCCCGTGTACGACAGGCCCCCCCCGTGTACGACAGGCCCCCCCCCGTGTACGACAGGCCCCCCCCGTGTACGACAGGCCCCCCCCGTGTACGACAGGCCCCCCCCCGTGTACGACAGGCCCCCCCCGTGTACGACAGGCCCCCCCCGTGTACGACAGGCCCCCCCGTGTACGACAGGCCCCCCCGTGTACGACAGGCCCCCATGGAGGCGCTGCACCAAAGAGATCAGAATTACAACAAAAGGAAACAGGTTTTTGGGGGTGCTTAATGACAATTATATGACCCAAATTGAGGAACCAACCAGGAGAGGGGCAGTACTGGATTTGGTCATATCAAACAATGTAGAAGTAATAACAAATATTCAAGTCCTGGAACATTTGCATTATAACCCTGCTTCACCAAGTTATGGATAAAGCGGAATTAATGGGAATACAGAGAATCAGAAGTGAAGAAATTCTAATACCAAGAGGGGCTGAGGAACAATGTCCAATAGAAGGATAACCCAAGAGAGAAGGATCCATATTGTCATGGAACCAGAACTACATTTCTGACTCACCCCCCTCTCTCCTCTGCAGCTTCTGCCTGTCAGATCTCATTCCCAGCTGCATGGAGCTTGCACACACACATACTGTGCCTGTGTGATATGTAACAATGTTGCATTTCTTGCCTCTGGCCATGCAATCAGTGAGCTGCTACTGCAGTTTCTGAGATCCTCACCAGAATGGGCTAGTCTGCCCCCCCTCCTGTTTGTTCAGAGATAGTCTGTCCCAAGGCTATTCCCCTTACCCACACTGCCCCTCACTTCCTTTTCCACCCTGGAGACAGTGAGTACAGGACCCTTCTCTGTTCATCCCCCTTGGTGAGGCCATCTCTTTTTACCGGTTTCTAACTAATAATCACCAATACACACCATCCACAAGTATCTGTGTTCTGCTGCTTTTCCCAATAAAGTGGAGGAAATATTACAGGGCTTGGAGTGATTTAAAAGGGAACTGAGTTAATGCTATCGGGAGCCATTCACACATCAAACGTGCCCTGGCTTCAGAAAAGTAAAAAGAGGACCGTGTGCCTTGGGGACACACACAGAGGAGCTGCTACCCACAGCCTTTATGCTAAAGTACAAGCAAGCAGCTTACACAGCACATAAACAGCAGTCTCTCACCACCACCGTACAAGCATACTGCTCCACGTTGCTACACAGAGCCACCAGCCTCTACACAGCAAACAACTACAGCTTTATGCAAAGACAAGTGAGCAGCCTTACTTTGCTAATAAGAATACAGAATAGTCTCTGCACAAGCAGCAGCTTCACTCTGCCAGACAGGGCAGCAAGCTTTATACAGCAAACTGCACACAGCCTGCAGCCTTAACAGACAAGAAGTAGCTCAAACTGCGCAGCAGCTTTGCAAACATACAGTGCTTCTTACACAAAACCCAATGCCTTTCTCTGTCTGAGCTCACCCTCTGCACAGCCCCATGATGAGGAGCCACCATCTCACCTACCCCTGCGCACGTCCCCACGGCTAGCGCCATCAAGGGCCACGCTACCGGACACCCGCCAGGACACGGGTCAGAGCCACCGGACACCTGTGAGTACAGCTACCCCTACGCTGCAGGACACCGCTCGGCATCATCTGAGACAGACGCCCATCGCTGACACAGGTAAAAGACCGCACGCCACACGCACTGGCTAAAGGCCTACACACACCTACAGCATGGCAGAACTCAGAGCCTCATCAGACATCACGCAGGAGAGCGATCAATCAGACACAGAGACCGCTGCGCAACTGCAACAGGCGCAGGCAGGCGCAAGGCCCAAACGGACAGTCACACTGACACAAAAGGCCCGCGAAAAATATGAGACTGACATTGAAGCGCACCGCGCTAAATTAGAGTTGTCCTGGGAAACAACCACACTTGGGATACGCAATGTCGCCGGCGCTGGCAATAATGTACAACAGCTCGAGCAGGGGATAACTCAATTGAAGGTAGACCGCTCCGGCTACCAAGCGCTGTCACAGGCATACGTCACCTATCTAACAAGAACTAACACGGAAGATAGCATGCGAGAGCGCGACCCACAAAAGGCGATTGACCTAGAACGTGATGGCATCGTGCAAACCGCCATCACGGAAGCTGAGAATAAGAGAAAGGACTTTTTGCAGGAGACCGCATCGCAGCGCTCAAGCACGTCCAGGCATTCATCAAGGTCAGCAAGATCAGCGCAGTCTAACGCGTCCAGCGCAAGCGCAAACGCTACCAAGGCGCGAGCCACCGCAGAGGCCGCACGTGCCAGGGCCGAATATGGTCGGAGAGAGGCAGCCGTAAGGGCAGAAAAGGCGCGCATAGAAGAGGACGCCGCTGCCAATGCCGCCGCCGCTGCTACCGCCGCACACACCCCCGGGTCACCGCGCACACACACCCCCGGGTCACCGCGCGCACACACGCCCCCGGGTCACCGCGCGCACACACCCCCGGGTCACCGCGCACACACACACCCCCGGGTCACCGCGCACACACACACCCCCGGGTCACCGCGCACACACACACCCCCGGGTCACCGCGCACACACACACCCCCGGGTCACCGCGCACACACACACCCCCGGGTCACCGCGCACACACACACCCCCGGGTCACCGCGCACACACACACCCCCGGGTCACCGCGCACACACACACCCCCGGGTCACCGCGCGCACACACACACCCCCGGGTCACCGCGCGCACACACACACCCCCGGGTCACCGCGCGCACACGCCCCCGGGTCACCGCGCGCACACGCCCCCGGGTCACCGCGCGCACACGCCCCCGGGTCACCGCGCGCACACGCCCCCGGGTCACCGCGCGCACACGCCCCCGGGTCACCGCGCGCACACGCCCCCGGGTCACCGCGCGCACACGCCCCCGGGTCACCGCGCGCACACGCCCCCGGGTCACCGCGCGCACACGCCCCCGGGTCACCGCGCGCACACGCCCCCGGGTCACCGCGCACAGTCTGGTCTTTGTTGCAGGTGCACAGGGGATAGTCCTAGAGGTTCTGCTCCTACCTTGCGGGTGGAGAGACAGACGAGGTACGGCGAGTAGAAGACGCTCTCTCCCCCCGGCCCCCGAGAGGAGAAGACACAGCTGGAGAGACAGCCTGAGAGAGCGTACCCCGTTCCAAATTCATCTGTGAGACAGCCAGCGAGAGAGAGGGAAAGAGACCGTATGAGATCAACAGAATGAGAAAAAGCGACCGTCAAAGACTGCACGATAGAACCAGCCAGAGGGAAAGAGACAGCCAGCCTCGTTCTCTCTTGCCGTCGGCCTCTCGCAAACGTGAAAGAGACAGCCAGACAGAGAGTGCGACCACCAGAGAAAAAGTGCCAGAACGCACGAGTGAGACAGCCAGATAGAAAGAGTGCGAGAGCGCGCGAGAGAGCCAGAGAGAAAAAGACTGCAAACACCAGAGAAAAAGTGCCAGAACGCATGAGAGAAAGCGAGAGCGCGCGAGAGAGACAGCCAGATAGAAAGAGTGCGTGTGACAGACAGCTAGAGAGAAAGAATATGAGTGCGTGAGAGACAGCCAGAGAGAAAGCGCGCACGAGCGAGACAGCCAGAGAGAAAGCGCGCACAAGCGAGACAGCCAGAGAGAAAGCGCGCACAAGCGAGACAGCCAGAGAGAAAGCGCGCACGAGCGAGACAGCCAGAGAGAAAGCGCGCACGAGCGAGACAGCCAGAGAAAGCACGCATGAGCGAGACAGCCAGAGAGAAAGCGCGCACAAGCGAGACAGCCAGAGAGAAAGCGCGCACAAGCGAGACAGCCAGAGAGAAAGCGCGCACAAGCGAGACAGCCAGAGAGAAAGCGCGCACAAGCGAGACAGCCAGAGAGAAAGCGCGCACAAGCGAGACAGCCAGAGAGAAAGCTCGCACGAGCGAGACAGCCAGAGAGAAAGCGCGCACAAGCGAGACAGCCAGAGAGAAAGCGCGCACAAGCGATACAGCCAGAGAGAAAGCGCACACAAGCGAGACAGCCAGAGAGAAAGCGCACACAAGCGAGACAGCCAGAAAGTGCGCACAAGCGAGACAGCCAGAGAGAAAGCGCACACAAGCGAGACAGCCAGAAAAAGCGCACACAAGCGAGACAGCCAGAGAGAAAGCGCACACAAGCGAGACAGCCAGAGAGAAAGCGCACACAAGCGAGACAGCCAGAGAGAAAGCGCACACAAGCGAGACAGCCAGAGAGAAAGCACGCATGAGTGAGACAGAGAGAAAGTGCGCATGAGTGAGACAGCCAGAGAGAAAGCGCCCACAAGCGAGACAGCCAGAGAGAAAGCGCGCATGAGTGAGACAGCCAGAGAGAAAGCGCGCACAAGCGAGACAGCCAGAGAGAAAGCACGCATGAGTGAGACAGCCAGAGAGAAAGCATGCATGAGTGAGACAGCCAGAGAAAGCGCACACAAGCGAGACAGCCAGAGAGAAAGCGCACACAAGCGAGACAGCCAGAGAGAAAGCGCACACAAGCGAGACAGCCAGAGAGAAAGTGGGCACGAGCGAGACAGCCAGAGAGAAAGAATGTGTGTGCGCGAGAGCCAAGGAAGTGCATGAGGGACAGCCAGAGAGAGACCACATGATACTCACCCCTGATCTGGAAAGCGACGGCCTCCTGTCCCAGATACCCTAGTGGGACCCGGAGCTGCACACCCTCCTCCCCACACACATACTGGGGCCCCGCAGGGGCGGAGCCGGCACAGAGGAGGAGTGGCCATAAGAAGATGGGGAGGAGCCAGGAGTCACCGCACAGCCTGCACACAGACATCACCTGGAGGAAGGGAAGGCTCACCTGGGAGGCGGGACTTATACACAGGAAGGGTGTGGCTTACACAGGGGCGGGGCTAAATCACAAGCTGTCATAGAGGGGGAGGAGCCAGGAGTCACCGCACAGCCTGCACACAGCCATCACCTGGAGGAAGGGAAGGCTCACCTGGGAGGCGGGACTTAAACACAGGAAGGGTGTGGCTTACACAGGGGCGGGGCTAAATCACAAGCTGTCATAGAGGGGGAGGAGCCAGGAGTCACCGCACAGCCTGCACACAGCCATCACCTGGAGGAAGGGAAGGCTCACCTGGGAGGCGGGACTTAAACACAGGAAGGGTGTGGCTTACATAGGGGCGGGGCTAAATCACAAGCTGTCATAGAGGGGGAGGGGCTCCAGGAGAAGCTGAATCCTATGATGGGGAGGGGTTTATATATGGAGGCGGGACTTCTGTGGGAGTGCTTTTAATGTATGTGCGGGGCTTGTATGTGAGTAGGTGGGGTTTATATATGGGTGGAGCTTGTGTGAGTGGGAGGGGTTTGGGTGCAGGGATGGAATGGGAGGGGTTTATATAAATAGGGGTGGCTTGTGCAAGTGGTTTATATATATATATATAGGGCGTGGCTTGTGCAAGTGGTTTATATATATATATATAGGGATGGCTTGTGCAAGTGGTTTATATATATATATAGGGCATGGCTTGTGCAAGTGGTTTATATATATATATATATATAGGGCGTGGCTTGTGCAAGTGGTTTATATATATATATATATAGGGCGTGGCTTGTGCAAGTGGTTTATATATATATATATAGGGTGTGGCTTGTGCAAGTGGTTTATATATATATAGGGCATGGCTTGTGCAAGTGGTTTATATATATATATATAGGGCATGGCTTGTGCAAGTGGTTTATATATATATATATAGGGCGTGGCTTGTGCAAGTGGTTTATATATATATATAGGGCGTGGCTTGTGCAAGTGGTTTATATATATATAGGGTGTGGCTTGTGCAAGTGGTTTATATATATATATAGGGCATGGCTTGTGCAAGTGGTTTATATATATATATATAGGGCGTGGCTTGTGCAAGTGGTTTATATATATATATAGGGCGTGGCTTGTGCAAGTGGTTTATATATATATATAGGGCGTGGCTTGTGCAAGTGGTTTATATATATATATAGGGTGTGGCTTGTGCAAGTGGTTTATATATATATAGGGCATGGCTTGTGCAAGTGGTTTATATATATATATAGGGCATGGCTTGTGCAAGTGGTTTATATATATATATATAGGGCGTGGCTTGTGCAAGTGGTTTATATATATATATATAGGGCGTAGCTTGTGCAAGTGGTTTATATATATATAGGGTGTGGCTTGTGCAAGTGGTTTATATATATATATAGGGCGTGGCTTGTGCAAGTGGTTTATATATATATATATAGGGCGCGGCTTGTGCAAGTGGTTTATATATATATATAGGGCGTGGCTTGTGCAAGTGGTTTATATATATATATATAGGGCGTGGCTTGTGCAAGTGGTTTATATATATATATATATATAGGGTGTGGCTTGTGCAAGTGGTTTATATATATATAGGGCATGGCTTGTGCAAGTGGTTTATATATATATATATATAGGGCATGGCTTGTGCAAGTGGTTTATATATATATATATATAGGGCGTGGCTTGTGCAAGTGGTTTATATATATATATAGGGCGTGGCTTGTGCAAGTGGTTTATATATATATATATATATAGGGCGTGGCTTGTGCAAGTGGTTTATATATATATATAGGGTGTGGCTTGTGCAAGTGGTTTATATATATATATATATATATAGGGCGTGGCTTGTGCAAGTGGTTTATATATATATATAGGGCGTGGCTTGTGCAAGTGGTTTATATATATATATATATATAGGGCGTGGCTTGTGCAAGTGGTTTATATATATATATATATATATATAGGGCGTGGCTTGTGCAAGTGGTTTATATATATATATAGGGCGTGGCTTGTGCAAGTGGTTTATATATATATATATAGGGCGTGGCTTGTGCAAGTGGTTTATATATATATATATATTGGGCGTGGCTTGTGCAAGTGGTTTATATATATATATAGGGCGTGGCTTGTGCAAGTGGTTTATATATATATATAGGGCGTGGCTTGTGCAAGTGGTTTATATATATATATAGGGCGTGGCTTGTGCAAGTGGTTTATATATATATATAGGGCGTGGCTTGTGCAAGTGGTTTATATATATATAGGGCGTGGCTTGTGCAAGTGGTTTATATATATATAGGGCGTGGCTTGTGCAAGTAGTTTATATATATAGGGCGTGGCTTGTGCAAGTGGTTTATATATATATATATATAGGGCGTGGCTTGTGCAAGTGGTTTATATATATATATATAGGGCGTGGCTTGTGCAAGTGGTTTATATATATATATAGGGCGTGGCTTGTGCAAGTGGTTTATATATATATATATATAGGGCGTGGCTTGTGCAAGTGGTTTATATATATATATAGGGCGTGGCTTGTGCAAGTGGTTTATATATATATATAGGGCGTGGCTTGTGCAAGTGGTTTATATATATATATAGGGCGTGGTTTGTGCAAGTGGTTTATATATATATATAGGGCGTGGCTTGTGCAAGTGGTTTATATATATATATATAGGGCGTGGCTTGTGCAAGTGGTTTATATATATATATAGGGCGTGGCTTGTGCAAGTGGTTTATATATATATACTAGCTGATATACCCGGCGTTGCCCATGATGTAATGTTCTGCCTCCCCCTCAACTCCCTTCCACCCCTCTTCACAGCTGTTCAGGCTGCCCCCCCTTCTCTCCTGACTGAATACCACCCCCCTCCTATCTGCTGTGCACCGCCATCTTACCGGGGGCAGCTGCAGGAGGAAGGGGTTCCTTCCAGAGGCTGCCTGCCCCCCCGCCAGGGAGGGAGGGAAGTGAGCGTTGGCGGCTGGGGCAGGAGGGCCGCGCTTCCCCTCCGTCCGGGAGCCAGTGGGGGGGAGAGGGAGTTGTGTGACATCATAGAACCACCAATCTGATTGGCCAGAGGCTGAGGACCAATCAGATTCACTGCAGCTAGTACCAACCTTTCGATTTTATATATTAAGATATAGGGCGTGGCTTCTGCAAGTGGTTGTCATGTCTCACGCCCCTCTGCCCCAGCTTGGATTCATTTCACTTCTGAGACAAAGATTCCTTGGACTTGTGATACTTTATACCTTCTATATGCCGCAGCTGAGCCTATGTTGCTAATTTAGCAGCCCAATGTAACACGCTTCTGTGTGTATTTATCCGTGGTGATTCACACGCGTATTCTGAGTACTTTTAACATTTGCTAATGTTTATTATTCATTAAAATCACAAACTATTCTGCTAATAACCGGACACACAACGTGCCCGCGTTATACTATGTGTATATTTGCACACTCCCAGTACTCCCCCCCCCCCCGGCTTTTACACACCCCTTTGTGTGTCCCTTTACTATTTTGCACAATATTCTGTGGCCACGCTGCCAGCCACTACTTTCTGTAAGTGACAGCGGCCACGGATCCCACGTACACATAGAAACCTTTGCACCGGGACACGGCCCGTTTAATCTCATCGAATGCCAGGAGTGGTCGATACAAAAAGGTATGACGCGCAGACGCGCCACTGCTCCCCCTGAACACGGGATCCCCGAGGTCACGAAGATATCTGTATATAGGGGTTCCCTGCAGGGACAGCCCCCCCACCCCAAGATATTAACCCCATCACTCCCACACAGACCCACAGTGCAGCGACATTTCCCTTTAATCAACACAAACTGGTCACTCTAAGCTCCGCCCTCAGCGCATGTTACAGTCATTTGCATTTATGTACAGGGGGGCGAGTCTCAGGCCTGAGATAAGGGGTCAGCGGTCTCCTGTGGTGGTCTCTTGTTGGAGGGTGCAGTCTCTCTTTGTGGCGGCCTCTTGCTGGGGGGTTTGGTCTCTCTCTTTGGCGGTCTCGTGCCGCCCTGAGAGAGCGTCAGGGTGTCTCTCTTCTCGATACGGCGAAGTTGCTTCTTGTTGGCGCGTTTCAGCTTCGATGGGTTCCGGATCTGAGAGACAAAGAGCCAGGTAAAAGGTTGTGGGAAGGAGTGCTGGTCTCTGAAGTGGGAGTATGCTATACAGAGTATACAGGTCACTTATTTTCATTAATGTCCCAATGCTATATACCCCGATCCCAGATACATATGATCCTTTAACATGGAATGTTCTCCTTGTGTCCAGTTTCACGTATCACAATATCTCAACACACAGAACCAGCGCCATGTGACCGCGCGCAGACACACACAGCGAGACGCAGACACACACAGCGAGACGCACACACACACAGCGAGACACAGACACACTGTCATGATAGAGGGGATTTGGCCCGGGATTAAAGGGGTTACACCCCCATTTGGCCACCCTCTACTCTCATCTGGGAAGCAAGGGGGTTAACTGGACTGAGGTCCAGTAAAGTGTTTTGCCTTGCTTCAGTATCCAAATGTTTATTCCCCTGTGTAAATGTATTGTGTTATTCTGGTGTTTGCACTCACACATACACTAGGGTTGATGCGGGAGGGAAGGGGTTAATGTTAAAATAGTGATTATAGCCCTTTGTGTAACTTTCCCGCCTTTTCAGGCTCCATTTTGCAGCCGTCCATAGGTCGCCATTGAGCTTCCATGCTTTCTAATGGCAGAAGTAGCGGTTCTGGACCTGTTTTCCAGCGACGACCAGCAGGTGGCGTCCGAGAGGAGGAGCGGCGGTTTCCCATTGTAAGTCAATGGGCTCATTGACTTCAATGGAGATTCCTCAACGCCGGCCTCGAGGAACAGGTTGGCAGCCATCCAAACCGCAGACCGCAAAAGCGGATACAATGTCTTTTAAAAGAGTTTAATCACTACGGTCAAGTTCAACGACAATTGGCGTGGGAATCTTAAGTTCTAGGGCCCCTGGGAATAAAGTTATTTTTGTCCCTAGCCCCTAGGAACCCCCACACACGATCCACACCAGGTCCAGGAATGAGAGACCCCCGTAAGGGGTCGAGCGGAGGAGGGTCGCACCATTGAATCTAATGGCGGCATGCGCCATGCATTGTCTATGGCGGCGCCGGCCATTGATTCCAATGGGGAAAAGCCGCGTGGCGTAAAAACGACTAAGTGTAAAATGCTGAAAAATGGAAGTCCATATCTCCGGTTCTGGAATGACCAGAGGGATGGGATTTGGGTGGCATGTAGCCAAGGTTCCGGCTTTACTGCATGCCCCTTCCCAGCCCCCTCAGATCAACCAGACGGAGTGTGGACGAATGTAAAGATTTGTGGATTTTCTCATAGACTTCAATGGCGGCGGTTTCTCCATTGAAAGTCTATGGCGGGAAACTCCATTGACTACAACGGCAGAGTTGCTCCATTGAAACCCATGGCGGCGGAGCCCGTTGTTTTCAATGGGGATTTAGTGAAAAGCTGAGATTTCTTTTTAGCGGAGATTTTTATAATAAAATATGAAACGGTTTATGTGGTATTTGTATAACTCCGGTTCCGAAGGTCGTAGCGGGCTGAAGCTTGGAAACCAATAGTGTACCACTTCCGGCATTAAGGTCTGGAAAGTTTGGACCCGCTGGACCTACCAGAACTGGGTATTTTAATATGTGTAGGTATTAAAATGTATGTGGGATTTTGGATCTGCTCTGAAAAATGCAGACTCCATCTGCTATGCTAAATAGGGCAGGAAGGGCATCCTGAGGAATTAGCATAGGCCGGTGATCAAAAGGTAACTGTCCTGATTGTTTATATTAAGGGCAGGAACAAAGGGACTGAGTGTTCTTAAGTGTCGGTCTTCACACTTACAAGGGAAGCCAAAATCTCCTTCAAAGAGATTTTTTCTAGCCAGCTCGGCGCCTTGGTTGTAAGAGAGGGGGTTGAAATGGTATTTAAACCAGAGTCAGCCCTTACTCAAATGTCTTCATGTATGGTCTTCATGATCTTCATGTATTGCTGTGATGTCTACATCTAAACCTGAATTATGAAAGGAATGGCCCATCCTGTATCCTGATGGTTTTTCTTGTCCTAACCTTTAAGTAAGTGTCATATTTTGCTTGTTATTTGTGTATCTTGTTGTGTTCACCTTTTTCAAGAAATAAATTATATTTTATCATATCTAAGCCTCGTCCAGTTCAACCCAGTGATATTTGGTGTGTATTATTAATAGCCTGTTACAAAGCTATCGTCACACACACACACACACACACACAGAACCAGCACCATGCGACCCAACTCACACGGCACCATGCTCCTCTCCTGCGCTGATACATACAGTACTGCCCGCTCCTCTCCTGCACTGATAAATACAGTACTGCCCGCTCCTCTCCTGCGCTGATAAATACAGTACTGCCCGCTCCTCTCCTGCGCTGATAAATACAGTACTGCCCGCTCCTCTCCTGCGCTGATAAATACAGTACTGCCCGCTCCTCTCCTGCGCTGATAAATACAGTACTGCCCGCTCCTCTCCTGCGCTGATAAATACAGTACTGCCTGCTCCTCTCCTGCGCTGATAAATACTGTACTGCCCGCTCCTCTCCTGCGCTGATAAATACTGTACTGCCCGCTCCTCTCCTGCGCTGATACATACTGTACTGCCCGCTCCTCTCCTGCACTGATAAATACAGTACTGCCCGCTCCTCTCCTGCGCTGATACATACAGTACTGCCCGCTCCTCTCCTGCGCTGATACATACAGTACTGCCCGCTCCTCCCTTGCGTTGATAAATACTGTACTGCCCGCTCCTCCCCTGTGCTGATACATACTGTACTGCCCGCTTTTCTCCTGCGCTGATAAATACAGTACTGCCCGCTCCTCTCCTCCGCTGATACATACAGTACTGCCCGCTCCTCTCCTGCGCTGATACATACAGTACTGCCCGCTCCTCTCCTGCGCTGATAAATACAGTACTGCCTGCTCCTCTCCTGCGCTGATAAATACTATACTGCCTGCTCCTCTCCTGCGCTGATACATACTGTACTGCCCGCTCCTCTCCTGCGCTGATAAATACAGTACTGCCCGCTCCTCTCCTGCGCTGATACAGTACTGCCCGCTCCTCCTGCGCTGATACATACTGTACTGCCCGCTCCTCTCCTGCGCTGATAAATACAGTACTGCCCGCTCCTCTCCTCCGTTGATATAGTACTGCCCGCTCCTCTCCTGCGCTGATACATACAGTACTGCCCGCTCCTCCCCGTGCTGATACATACAGTACTGCCCGCTCCTCTCCTGCACTGATAAATACAGTACTGGACGCTTCTCCCCTGGGCTGATACATACAGTACTGCCCTCTCCCCTCCTGTGCTGATACATACAGTACTGCCCGCTCTCCTGTGCTGATACATACAGTACTGCCCGCTCCTCTCCTGCGCTGATAAATACAGTACTGCCCGCTCCTCTCCTGCTCTGATAAATACAGTACTGCCCGCTCGTCTCCTGCGCTGATACATACTGTACAGCCCGCTCCTCCCGTGCTGATAAATACAGTACTGCCCGCTCCTCTCCTGCGCTGATACATACAGTACTGCCCGCTCCTCTCCTGCGCTGATACATACAGTACTGCCCGCTCCTCTCCTGCGCTTATATATACTGTACTGCCCGCTCCTGCGCTGATAAATACTGTACAGTGTGCATACAGCTGGCAGTGTTATACACAGGTGACAGAGCACTCACCACTTGTACCACTTCTGCCTTCCTCTCGTTCTCCAGCCGACGTGTCAGATTCTCCTCCTGGCGTCTCTTCTTCTCCTGCGGGAAGAGATTGTGTTAGAGCGTCGGGAAGAGATTGTGTTAGAGCGTCCGTAAGAGAGTGAGACTGCAGAGGAGAAGGAAGGGGCACTCACCTCTCGCTCACGCTGCTGTTCGTCTTTTAGCTGCTGGGCAAAATCTCGGAGCAATCTCTTTTCCTGACGTGCTCTCATCTTGACATCCCAAGAGGTGCGCAGGGGACGGTCATTCACCATGTAAGAGAACCTTCCAGAGACAGGTGAAGGAGGGTAAGAGACAAGCTGGGGCAGAGGGGCGCGAGACATGACAACCAAGGCGGTGAAAATAAGTTCACAGAGAAGAGACTGAGCATACAATGAGACAAGTATTAGAGACAGATGGACGGAGACACCGCGGAGAGACAGGCAGGCCGGGGGCCGCGGTGAGAGACAGGCCGGGGGCCGCGGCGAGAGACAGGCCGGGGGCCGCGGCGAGACACCCACCTTTTCTTGTCTAGATCCTTCCACACTCTCCCAGATTTCGGTTTCCCCCGGGGTCTCTCATGACAGCCCCCAGTCTCTTCCCGTCTCATCACCTTCTGCTTCCCCTTCTGCCCCTCAGCCACGTCCTCCTCCACCACCGGTTCTTGCCCCACTCCCTCCACCACCGGTTCTTGCCCCACTCCCTCCACCACCGGTTCTTGCCCCACTCCCTCCTCCACCGGTTCTTGCCCCTGGGTCCCTCTCCTCTTGCTCCTCCTCAGGGGGGTCCCTGTTGCCCCCGGTAGAGGGCGCTTCCTCCCCTCCATGATGCCTGCCCTCTCTCTTCCTTGTGTTTCCCGGCGCTGCTCCGCTTCCCCCACGTGAGACACGTGCACACAGACCAAGCTAACACTCGGGCGCGCTGTGATGACGTCAATACAGCGAGAACCGCTTCCAACACCACGTTAGACAAGTGACGCCCTCCCCGGAAGTTGCCTGGTTACAGCAGGGAGCATGCCGGGAGTTGTAGTCCTGACTGCGGTTATACAGGGCTGTAAAGTGTCACTATTAGGAGTCCAGCTCTCACTCAGATACAGGTTCCGTCTCATTAGGAATCTCTCTCATTAGAAGGCTGTATTGGGAAGCAGTCTCTCTCTCCCCCATTGGGAGCAGTCTCAGGCATTAGAAGACTGTCTCTCCCCCATTGGGAGCAGTTTCTCTCATTACAAGGCTGTCTCTCCCCTATTGGGAAGCTGTCTCTGTGTCTCTGTGTCTCTGTGTCTCTGTGTCTCTGTGTCTCTGTGTCTCTGTGTCTCTCTTGTCTCTCTCTTGTCTCTCCCTTGTCTCTCCCTTGTCTCTCCCTTGTCTCTCCCTTATTGGGAAGCAGTCTCTCTCTCTCTGAAGGCTGTCTCTCCCTTATGGGGAAGCAGTCTCTCTCTGAAGGCTGTCTCTCCCTTATGGGGAAGCAGTCTCTCTCTCTGAAGGCTGTCTCTCCCTTATGGGGAAGCAGTCTCTCTCTCTGAAGGCTGTCTCTCCCTTATGGGGAAGCATTCTCTCTCCGAAGGCTGTCTCTCCCTTATGGGGAAGCAGTCTCTCTCTCTGAAGGCTGTCTCCCTTATTGGGAAGCATTCTCTCTCCGAAGGCTGTCTCTCCCTTATGGGGAAGCAGTCTCTCTCTCTGAAGGCTGTCTCCCTTATTGGGAAGCATTCTCTCTCCGAAGGCTGTCTCTCCCTTATTGGGAAGCATTCTCTCTCCGAAGGCTGTCTCTCCCTTATGGGGAAGCAGTCTCTCTCTGAAGGTTGTCTCTCCGGATCAAGTGCTGAATCCTGGCTATGTTCCTTAGGTGGACGAATGAAGATTTGATCACAGCTGACACCTGATGTTTAAGGGTCAAATCTCAGTCGAGGACAACAGCATGTTCCTCACGCGGACAGTTTAGCAGCTGGGAGCCCCCAAGCTTAAGGCCGGTGTGTGACCTAGCTGCAGTCTTGTTGTGTTCTGATGGTGAGCATCCACCACGAGCACTTCTGTCATATCAGGATTCAACCTCAACCCACTGGCCTTCATCCACTCTAGGAGCTCATATAATCATCTTTTGAAGACTGATAATGGGTCCTTAGTACCTGGTGCAAAGGACAATTAGAGTTGTGTTATCTGCATAGCAGTGATAACCCAGGCCCTGCCGTCTGATTATGTGACCTGGTGTTAGCATGCACTCTGCGAATAATGTAGGAGATAAGATAGAGCCCTGCGGCACTCCACGTGACAGGGGCACGGTGCAGAAGAGGACCCTCCTGAAGATACTCTGTGACCTGCCAGTGAGAGAGGATCTGAACCAGCTGAGAACGGTGCTACCCAGTCCACAGAAATCCTTCAGGCGCTCCATGAATATCACATGGTCCACTGAGCAAAACCAGATAGTAAACCAAATTGTCATTGATTCCATAGAAACAGACGCACACACACTGGATTACAAAATACAGAAGAAAACACTTACTGGGGGTCTGGGCTAAAAAAAATAGACTTCCTAGGTGAAACAGTCCATAAAACAAAGTCTTTAGGTTGACCGGGACTTGTCCCGAAATGTCCTGGAACTCAAATCGGCCTGAAGTTCCCGACACCACCGCTGGATAAGCTCCAGAACTGCCAAAATCCCCTGACCGGGAGATAGTACCAAACGCCCTGGTACTCTTTTCCGCTTAATGAAAGGGTGGGGTGTTATCTAATAGCGCTTATATCTAAACACATTCATTAGTGAAATACAATGTGAAGTGACTTAAATGAAGTCTAAGTGAACACACAGTGAATGTGTGTAAAAAAAAGCTGTGTGTGCTGTGCACGCGCATAGTAAGTGAAACTTCTTTGACTTTTGTCACAGAAATTGTGTTTGTGTTGGTGATGTTTTAATTAAAAATCAAAATACAATTTCATTGACAAAACGCAAATAAATTTGGACTTTGAATGCGCGTGCTCGGCCCACATCCCCTGTATTAGTTATTTGCACTAAGTGTGAATTCCTTGTGCGTGTGACTGTGTGACTGTGTGTGTGCATGTGTGACTATGTGTGACTGTGTGCGTGCATGTGTGATGTATGCGCACCCCCCTGCACCTCGCATATGCCCCTGCACCTCACATATCCCCCTGCACCTCACATCACCTGCACCTCACATCACCCACATCACCCCCCTGCACCTCACGTCACCCCCCTGCACCTCACGTCACCCCCTGCACCTCACGTCACCCCCCTGCACCTCACGTCACCCGCCCCCCTGCACCTCACATCACCCCCCTACACCTCCTCACCTCACATCACCCCCCTACACCTCCTCACCTCACATCACCCCCCGGCACCTCACATTACCCCCCTACACCTCCTCACATCACCCCCCGGCACCTCACATCACCCCCCTTCACCTCCTCACATCACCCCCCTACACCTCCTCACCTCACATCACCCCCCGGCACCTCACATTACCCCCCTACACCTCACATTACCCCCCTACACCTCCTCACCTCACATCACCCCCCGGCACCTTACATTACCCCCCTACACCTCCTCACATTACCCCCCTACACCTCCTCACCTCACATCACCCCCCGGCACCTCACATCACCCCCCTTCACCTCCTCACCTCCCCTCACCCCCTACAACTCCCCTGCACCTCACATCACCCCCCTGCACCTCACATCACCCCCCTGCACCTCACATCACCCCCCTGCACCTCACATCACCCCCCTGCACCTCACATCACCCCCCTGCACCTCACATCACCCCCCTGCACCTCACATCACCCCCCTGCACCTCACATCACCCCCCTGCACCTCACATCACCCCCTGCACCTCACATCACCCCCCTGCACCTCACATCACCCCCCTGCACCTCACATCACCCCCCTGCACCTCACATCACCCCCTGCACCTCACATCACCCCCCTGCACCTCACATCACCCCCTGCACCTCACATCACCCCCCTGCACCTCACATTACCCCCTGCACCTCACATCACCCCCCGGCACCTCACATTACCCCCCGGCACCTCCTCACCTCACATCACCCTCCGGCACCTCACATCACCCCCCTTCACCTCCTCACATCACCCCCTCACATCATCTCACCTCCCCTCACCCCCTGCACCTCCGATCACCCCCTGCACCTCCGATCACCCCCTGCACCTCCGATCACCCCCTGCACCTCCGATCACCCCCTGCACCTCCGATCACGGCGGCAGAGCAGTCAGGACTGTGCGCTGTGTATAGCTCCCTCAGTGTGGTAGGAGGAGGGATGGGCACAGGTTGTGTTGCCCCGCAGTGCCGGGGATCAGGGCAGGGAGGACGGCGAGGAGGCCCATGTGTGACTGTAACTGGGAGGTCCCATTCGGGTTAGGAAAGGGGGGGGCTGTCCCGGTCGGGCGGTCTCTGCTGTCCCGGGCAGCAGACGGGGCACGGGCAGCAGACGGGGCACGGGCAGCAGACGGGGCACGGGCAGCAGACGGGGCACGGGCAGCAGACGGGGCACGGGCAGCAGATCGGGCACGGGCAGCAGACGGGGCACGGGCAGCAGACGGGGCACGGGCAGCAGACGGGGCACGGGCAGCAGACGGGGCACGGGCAGCAGATGGGGCACGGCAGCAGACGGGGCACGGGCAGCAGACGGGGCACGGGCAGCAGACGGGGAACGGCAGCACAGATGTCAACAGCCGCGGCAGCGGGCGGGGAACGGCGCCGCTGCCAACCGCTTCTGCGCATGCGTGTCTTTCCTCTGCGTCCCCATGACTACTGCGCATGCGCGGCATGGCAGCGGATGTGCGGGGGGAATGGCGGCCGTTAGGAGCGGCACCGGCGGCTATCACCGCCGCCGACGCATATGTCATCGGACATGTGGGGGGAGCAGCGGCCGTTAGGAGCGGCGCCGGCGGCGCATTTGATTTTTTGAGCGGGTGTGATGTCAGTGTTGGGGTCGGGCTGAGCCAGAACACAGCCCGGCCTCAACTGCCAGCACTGACGTCACATCCGGATCATTTCTGTCTCCACAATTCTTTTTTGCCCCAGTTCGAATGAGGCGCCACTAAGGAAGTTTCACTTCAATAATAAGTAAAGTGGATACAAACAGGTAGGTCAAAAATGCAGCTCAACCCAAGGTAGGATTACTTCCTTTTAATCCAGGTGAAGTCGAAGTCCAAGGCGATCACGGAGCGCAAAGCATGAAAAATAACAAACATATCCAACATAGTGCAATATGTCTGAGACGCGACTGGTGTATCGAGCGGAGAGACGGCTCCGGGACCTCCATTGTGGGTGCAGACCTCATGATCGTATTATCTAATCGCTATCTTTATATGAAAAACCATGTGAGTGTATTTCTTATCATTCTACTGCATATAAACTTGTAATGGTGCAGCCTGCACTATGCCTACACTATGCCTACACTATGCCTGCACTATGCCTGTTCTATGCCTACACTATGCCTGCACTATGCCTGCACTATGCCTGTTCTATGCCTACACTATGCCTGCACTATGCCTGCACTATGCCTGTTCTATGCCTACACTATGCCAGCACTATGCCTGCACTATGCCTGTTCTATGCCTACACTATGCCTGCACTATGCCTGCACTATGCCTGTTCTATGCCTACACTATGCCTGCACTATGCCTGCACTATGCCTGCACTATGCCTGTTCTATGCCTACACTATGCCTGCACTATGCCTGCACTATGCCTGTTCTATGCCTACACTATGCCTGCACTATGCCTGCACTATGCCTGTTCTATGCCTACACTATGCCTGCACTATGCCTGTTCTATGCCTACACTATGCCTGCACTATGCCTGCACTATGCCTGTTCTATGCCTACACTATGCCTGCACTATGCCTACACTATGCCTGTTCTATGCCTACACTATGCCTACACTATGCCTGCACTATGCCTGCACTATGCCTACACTATGCCTACACTATGCCTGCACTATGCCTGCACTATGCCTACACTATGCCTGCACTATGCCTGTTCTATGCCTCCACTATGCCTGTTCTATGCCTACACTATGCCTGTTCTATGCCTACACTGTGCCTGTTCTATGCCTGCACTATGCCTGTTCTATGCCTACACTATGCCTGTTCTATGCCTACACTATGCCTGTTCTATGCCTACACTATGCCCGTTCTATGCCTACACTATGCCTGTTCTATGCCTACACTATGCCTGTTCTATGCCTGCACTATGCCTGTTCTATGCCTACACTATGCCTGTTCTATGCCTGCACTATGCCTGTTCTATGCCTACACTATGCCTGTTCTATGCCTGCACTATGCCTGTTCTATGCCTACACTATGCCTGTTCTATGCCTGCACTATGCCTGTTCTATGCCTACACTGTGCCTGTTCTATGCCTGCACTATGCCCGTTCTATGTCTACACTATGCCCGTTCTATGCCCGTTCTATGCCTGTTCTATGCCTACACTATGCCTGTTCTATGCCTACACTATGCCCGTTCTATGCCTACACTATGCCTGTTCTATGCCTACACTATGCCCGTTCTATGCCTACACTATGCCCATTCTATGCCTACACTATGCCCGTTCTATGCCTACACTATGCCTGTTCTATGCCTACACTATGCCCGTTCTATGCCTACACTATGCCCGTTCTATGCCTGCACTATGCCTACACTATGCCTGTTCTATGCCTACACTATGCCCGTTCTATGCCTGCACTATGCCTACACTATGCCTGTTCTATGCCTACACTATGCCTGTTCTATGCCTACACTATGCCTGTTCTATGCCTACACTATGCCCGTTCTATGCCTGCACTATGCCTACACTATGCCTGTTCTATGCCTACACTATGCCTGTTCTATGCCTACACTATGCCCGTTCTATGCCTACACTATGCCTACACTATATATAGAAGTGCATGCACACCGCTAATAGGTGCTGGAGGGGGGCACTTATCTGCCGGTGCGCTGTGTCCAGGGAGGTCCAGACATCCCAAAGGTAATCAGCAAGGAAATGGAAGCAGGCACACGGTCTTTCTGAGGGTGCAATTTATTGTGCCACCAAAGGTCCAACGTTTTGGCAAAGATTGCCTTTACCAAGGAGAGGGCTACAGGATATACTTAGCACACCACTATTTATACACTAATGGGTACTCCCTGGACACAGTGCACCGGCAGATAAGTACCCCCCTCCAGCATCTATTAGCGGTGTATTAGAACAGGAGTAAATGGAGGACAAAGCGGACAAGCAAAAATGGAGCAGGGAGGACCCAGAATCAAAAATAAATTAAAAGTGCACTTTAATGTGACAAAGACCCATCCAACGCGTTTCGAACGTCACAGCGTTCTTTTTCAAGGATAAAACACAGTGTACAAACATCCATTAAGTACCCTCTTACCTGTATGCAATTTTGCGCCAAAAACCGGAAGCGCGATGACGTCATGACGCAATGCGCGTCATTGCGCATGCGCAGGACAGTCCGGCGCCGTTCTAAGGGCAATAACTGTCATGCAGGCAGTGAGGACATTATTGAAGTGGGCAATGCATAAGACAAACTGACAATGCTACTACTATAGCTAGCCAATGTTGCAAAACAGATCGCCGTGACGTCAAGACGCAACGCATATCATTGCGCATGCGCAAAATGGCACAGCGACGTCAATGGGGATAGTAGTGAAAAACATAGAATAAATCAAAACCAATACGGACAAAATACCCAATACATAAGGGGAAAATGTACAGAATAATAAGCACACTACTAAGCTCCTTAATTAATTCTTAAAGAGAATAAAGATATGATTAAAAATATGCATATAACCACAATCTATAAAAAAACTAAACGTAAACTAATTAAAAACAAGTAATTGAAGTAAAGAACAGAAGTAATATATAGTAGTACTAAAAAAGCAGGGGAAAATAATAATATTAATTAAAAAAAACTACAATAAATTTATATATACACATGAGGTAAAGTCAACCAAAGCACAACTAAGTATGCTATATAGAATATAAAGGGAGATCAAGTTTATGATCAAATAACAATAAATTGCTGAACTAAATTTTTGATAACAAAAATTAAAAATATTAATATTATATCACAGAAAATGGGTTAATTGCCAATCAATATTCAAACCCATAGGGAAGCGCGTTTGGAGAATAAAAATCCAATACGCCTCCCTACGGTTCAAAAGATTGATACGATCACCACCTCTAGGTCTACAATTAATTTATTCAATACCCAGGAAGGAAAAATTCCTGGTACCTCCCTGATCACATTCGGAGAAGTGCTTGGAAACAGGATGATTTGTGTCTTTCAATCTTATGAGTCTTAAATGCTCTAACATCCTGACCTTAAGAGCTCTAATCGTTCTTCCCACATATCTTTTGCCGCAGCCACATGTTATGAGATATACAACAAATTGACTTTTTACAATTTATGAAATTATTGATGTAAAATTCTTTGATTTTTCCTCTATGACCATCGTGTGACTGCGGCAAATTATCCTGGGAAAAACTTTTTGCTGGCTTGATATGTTTACAAACGCTACAGGAACCACATTTGAAAGAACCCCTGGTGATATAGGATTTATCAATCCTGGGAGTAATTAATTCACTTGGGGAAACATACGATCCAATTGTTCTCGCTCTACAGTACCCAAATGCAGGACCAGATTCAGTATATTTTTTGAGCGCAGGGTCCATAGACAGGACGTTCCAATGTTTGGAGATAATAGAATTGATTTTTCCACTTTGGTTATTAAACTGTGAAATAAAGAGTGGACATTAATTATTGGATTTTGCCGGTCTATTAGTACCGTACTTCTCTGCATGAGCGCCAAGGTGAGAATCCCCCGTAACACTAGTGGGCAACAATGACGCCCTTTCTGTATTTAAGGCGTTATCAAAAGCAACATCAATATAGGATTGGGAATAACCTCTATCTGAAAACCGTTTAACCAGATCCTCAGACTGAGAAAGAAAACCACCAGATGTAGAGCAGTTCCTTCTCAGCCCGAGGAACTGTCCTTTAGGAATAGCTCTAATCACATGAGATGGATGGCAGCTGTCCGCCCTAAGAAACGTTTTCCTTGAATTTAATTTCCTGTAAACATCCGTTTGGATCAATTTATCAATGTCCACAAACAATTGTAGATCCAGAAATTCAATGTGATGAGAATGAAAATTTAATGTAAATCTAATATTGTATATATTATCATTAAGATAAGAAACAAAAGAGTGAAGTGCAGTGACATCCCCTTTCCAAATAATAATTAAATCATCCACGAACTTTTTGTAAAAAAACATATTGTTGCGAAAGGTGTTGGTGCTAGAAAATATGAAAAGTGCTTCCCACCACCCCATAAAAAGATGTGCAAAGGAAGGAGCAAAGCTCGTGCCCATAGCAGTGCCAATTAACTGTAAATAAAACTTATGATTAAAGGTGAAAAAATTGTGTGTAAGAAGAAAGA